>NW_013667021.1:44704-50528 GCF_000517525.1 Limulus polyphemus
AGGGACGGCTAGCGCAGATAACCCTCGTGTAGCTTTGCGCGAAATTCAAAAACAAACAAGCAAATATTTGAATATTATTGTGGGTTCCGAAATTCTTCCGGTACAAAGTATTACATGATAAAGTGAACCGATTGTTGTCCACATGAATGTGTGAATTAGTCGGTCTGTTTCTATTTTTCATTATATAGCAAACTTAGCAGTATGTTAAATATTTTTTGTCCCACTTACCAAGTGAGTAAAACTATTTAGACTAAACATAAGGCGTTAAATAAGTACTATATATAATTTGTCACTACTACAACAAAATAAAAAATGTAGAGGCAGAAAACCGTTAAGATTTCACTGAACTTTATGATAACTAATGCCAGAAATAGATATGACAAATACTTCACGCTTTTAGTTTTTAAGCAATAATCTACACAAAAGCACAAAGATATCCCAGCTTTAAACTAAATTCCTAATACTTTATTTAAGTAGAAAGTCACCTAAGCTCTAACGATATACTAAGTTAACAATAAATAATCTAAACTACACGTTTATAAGTCGCTATTCAATCATAAAACATCACAACGTTAAAGACTTTCATTTCGGTTAATAACAAATATAATTCGTAGATGTCGCTAACCAACAAGCAGGTTATGAGAGGCATTCACCTGGATCTGATTTGTCAATCCGAATGGACGGCGATGACGTAGTCATACACGTGATAGAAGTAACTGTTTCATATTCTAATGTTTTTTTTTTTATTCTTCTTTTTTTCCTCATTCTTACAAAATTCCAATCCTAAAGAATTGCTTCGCAAATCATTAATGGATTTTAAGTATAGACGGTAAGTTTGTGTTGATTGAGTTTTAGTTTATACTTTGATGGTGTATATGACTATCTAACTGTTAATCATTAATTAATTTTTAATGTAGTATTAGCTGTTGGTTGTGTATATGACTAGCTAACTGTTAATCATTAATTAATTTTTAATGTAGTATTAACTGTTGGTTGTGTATATGACTAGCTAACTGTTAATCATTAATTAATTTTTAATGTAGTATTAACTGTTGGTTGTGTATATGACTATCTAACTGTTAATAATTAATTAATTTTTAATGTAGTATTAACTGTTGGTTGTGTATATGACTATCTAACTGTTAATAATTAATTACTTTTTAATGTAGCATTAACTGTTGGTTGTGTATATACATTATGTTATTATTACTTTTAGGTTTAATTAACTTTAGACCTTATACCCTTGAATATCTTTAAGGCCTATTATTCTCTGAAACAGATTTTTGCGCTGTTGTTGTTCCCCATCACGCACTTGGAAAATTGAGATCCTAAATTACGTGAAGCAGTATATAGATTATAGACGTATTAAGATTAGATAAAGCACCAATGCATAAATTATGTTTTATTAAAAAAATTTAAACAGTCACAAAAATTTATCCCCAATTGCCCCACTAAAGGCCTCGGAAAAGGTTTTTCCATGTTTAGAACATAAAAAAATAAAATTGTTTAGAAAAACCAGCAGATCAGTATTATAGGTAAACCTGTTTATTACGAACATTTTTTTTTTTTTAAACGAACCAAGACAGAAGTACCAATGTCGTCCTGAGGTAAAACTTTCGTTGTTACGTCGTATTCGGATTGACGAATCACAGCCAGAAGGAAAGTCTTAATATATATACTTAATATATATATATATATATATATATACAGTGAAAAATTAATTGTTGGTAAAAGAATGGATAATGATTCACGGATGAATGGAAATTGTTAGTTCCATTTGCTTCATTTAAAGAACAAAGGTAACTTGTTTTATCACTTCTATCGCTCAGCAAGTTCTTTAAGTTACTTAGTGAAAGTAATGCGGAGTCTAGTCCACGTAGCAATCACAAATTAGTTAATTTTTTTATTATAACTTTTATAACGTTTCTACACTTTACACAGCTGTAGGCCTAAGGGCATAAGCAGTATTTTAGCACTAACTCCACAATTAAATGCAAGCCTACCCTCAAATATAACGTTTCAATAGAAACTGTTGGTTTGGTTGTTGGTTGGTTTGTAATTAAGAACAAAGCTACACAAAATATAAACTGTGAGACTAACTTAACTAGCTTAGATTTGTTTAATAAACACGTAACTCACCAAGTGACTAAATAAATAACAGAACAGACAGGTAACTTCTTATTCAATACTTCATTTTAACTGGCACTCTCTGCTAACTGAACTAACTTTCAATGAATATTTTAACTAATTCAATCATTGCTAGCTTGATAATTGATTTGCACCACTATTATTTATAACTAATTTACTCATCTATCTAAATGTTAAAATAATTTACTAGCTCTTAATCTCGTGCGGCGTCTATAAACACTGAACCTTCGTGGATCGTGAAAGTCCTAAAATAATCCTAACACTGCAAATTCAACCACTGTTGTAGCAATGCACAGGAATTTCCTGGTAATATATTGTGAAACTATTTGAAGTTAGCTTAACCTTGCATCCATGTCCCAACATGAAGTTAGCTTAACCTTGCATCCATGTCCCAACATGAGTTAGTTCCCAGTATTCATTATTCCTTGATGTCAATTATCCACACATCGTGTGGTGTAAAGAAGTTTCCTATGGTAAGAGTAACTTCTAAGTTTCCTCTTGCCAGAATTTTATGCCCAGTTGCTATTTGCGTCACTCTCTTCTCGTTCTTCGTCTCTTTCATGACCAAGTCAGGTCAAGCTATTGTAGCCAAAGAGCTAGTGTCGTTATACATATTACAAGGTTTTCCGTCAATAAATCTATGGACTCATGGGCAGTTTTCTTCAAATAATGAACTTCTTATCTCGTTTGGATCAGATAGAATTTTCAGGTAAATTTTGCCAATATATCCAGCAAAATAATGTTTTCTTGATGTCTGGTTAGCTCTTTGTTGTTCCTTTGGTGAGGTTTGACTCTGTCTCCTTGATTTTATAGCCATTGAATTCCCTAAAATATGGTCTGTAATGGCCATATTTTCCACAATTATAACAATTCTCTCTTTATATATCCTGTGGGAGGAGTTCTTATTCCATAAAGGCTTTAATCAACAATTTTTCACAATATATCCTTTCAATTTACACATTTATTTTCTTGTTATTAATTTCTTATATTCTGAGTAACTAACTGTCTGATTAATTCTTATTATCATTAGAGAGAGATGATGTTTTAACACTAAAGTATCTGATGTTCCCCAAACTTATAGATGGTGCCTTTAGTAATTGTTTGCAACTTTAATGGATTCAAGTTCTACTGTCAATTGGAGAGATTCCTTTAAAGATGTATACATATTTTGCTTCAACCTAATTCTCGCATCCTCGTTTGTTAATAAGGCATCTATAAGATTGATCACGTGCCAGCAAATCCATAATTTCATGTTCTGCAATGTTAGCAACGGTCTCTTATTTCCTCTGCACCCTCTTCTAGAACTTTGCTCTCAATACTTCTCTCTGGTGGGTGTTTCTGAACCTGTTGGATAAGGCAGCTACCAATGCTTAATAGTGCTTATGGCTCTCTACTGGAAGGTTACTTAATGGCATTATAGTTGGTCATTTTAAATGGGCAACAAGATGAATAGCTTCGTGTTCACTATTCCACCTGTTAACTTTGGAAATTAATTTCCACTGAGCC
Source organism: Limulus polyphemus (assembly GCF_000517525.1). Lineage (NCBI taxonomy): Eukaryota > Metazoa > Arthropoda > Merostomata > Xiphosura > Limulidae > Limulus > Limulus polyphemus. The sequence goes on from NW_013667021.1 coordinate 48,359, forward strand.
TGATATGCCTCCCAAGGTACCTTTCCATCAGAGTCCACTGATTTTTCAATTGAACGATGTTGTTGGATTGGCCAACTAAATACTGGAATTGTATTTTTAGTCACATGATTGGAATAATCCAGAAAGGTCCAGCAGTAACAGATGGCAAAGTAGTAGTGGTAACGGGTGTATACCAAATAAATTATCTTAATTTATATTTTGTAGTAGACAGTGTGTTAGGTTAAAATTCTTGGGCAGATACAGAAATAATGTGGCTGGTATAATTTTTTTAATTCACTAATTCGTTTCCCAGATGTTTCATTCTGTCACTGATGTGTTTTTATACCTCAGTGATCTCTATTTGTACTTCTTCAGTTATGTCATTATAGCCTTTCTGTACTTCGTTATTGTTTTTTCAGTCTTATTGTTGTTCTTAATTCTACTTTAAATATTTTTTCTTTCCTTTAACTCGTTTCATAAAATCCTGTCTCATTCTTCAAATTTTTTCATTCTTCTTGTTCTTTTAATTTTCTTTCTCATTCTTCTATTTTAGTATATCTTTCTTCTTTTAATTTTCTCCCTTTTTCTTCCTGACTCTCGTTTAATTGTTTCATCAACTTTAGTAACGCTTCGATCTCGCTTCTTGACTGTGTGGTCGTCATCTTAAACAGTTGGCGTTCCACTTTAAGTATATTCAAAATTCTTTTTTTTTTCACCAAAATTATCCCACTTCTTATACCATATGTTGTAACTTATTCTATCATGTCCACCATTCAATACTGTTAGTTTATTTGATGAAAATAATGTGACGTCCAGTTTATGCAATGAAACAATTTAGTTTCCTCCTTTTCTATTTTTTTCCACAGGCCAAGCTCACTTATACACAATTATAAGCGTAAGGATACAATCAACATTTCAACACTAACTTCACTATTAAATGTTTCACCGCAAGATGTACGCTTAACTTAAATAGCTTAGCTTTGATAAAAGCGTAACTCACAAAGTAACTGAATAAACATCATAACAAACGCGATGATTTCTAATTAAATATTTCTCATTGATTGGCACTCATGGTAACTGAACTGAAGTTCAGCGAATCGCAGAACTAATGTTATTACTACTTATTGATTGACTGCTTGCCCAGTAATTGACTGTCGCACTCGTATTTATTACTACTGTACCCAACAAGATGTTAGTCTAATTTGCTATATATTAACCTCATGCGACCTCTAGCTAACCTTTAAATTAAAATATTGAAAACATAGCTTACCACAATAGTGCTAAATAAAAATAAAGACAGTAAAATGTTATGATGATAAAATAGAACCACAAGACTTTATTAACTCCTTTATTGTGCTGTTTTTTTTTTTAATAACAAAGCCGTAAATAATACGTAATAAAATGAATTGCAACGTAAACCATAAAAGAGTTTGTATATGACAACTAGATGACATAATTACGATACGAATGGGTTTTAGTCGTTAAAAGTATAAAATGATTTTGAAGTTCTACAAATGTGTATTTATATTAACTAATAATCTGAATAACATGAAGTGTGAATAGTGCTTGATATTTATACCAATGGTGCTAACATTTGTATTGCTACCCTGTGGCTCAGAGGAGGCTTATAACGCTAATCACCGGGTTTCGATACCTGCAGTGGGTAGAACACAAACAGTCCATTGTGTAGCTTTGCGCTTAATAACAAACAAAAAACATTCTTATTCAATGTAAACAGTTTCTTTCGTGTGTGTATAAATTTCACTTACTTAACAATTTAAAATTATCTCGCTGCCTTAGAGACTAGAAATTAGATGCGTCAGGGATTCAATACCTTTTTATGTTGTCGTTTTGAAATCTAAACCATCTCCACTAGATTTTCTTAACCCTGCTGATAACCTTGAATCTGGAGGATCGCTTATGCATCACCCTGGACACGTGTCTGAGAACTGTGAAGTCAATTTGTTCTTCAGCTCGACATAAAGCATACGTGGTTTTAAAATTATTATTTTTTTAATATTTCGGCTTATCGATTCTACATTGTGAAGTTTCTTAGTGAATTTCCAAGTTTGGCTGGAAATTGTGTGGCTATAGTGTTCGACCTGATAAACGACATTTCCACTTAGCTTGGAATTTTTATCAAACTTGGGAGTGTGAACACTTTATATTTGGGCCCGGCATGGCCAGGTGG
>NW_013667021.1:50538-57702 GCF_000517525.1 Limulus polyphemus
TCCAAAAAAAAACAAAAAAAAACAAAACTATATTTGGAGACGCTCCTATCATTTTAAACACTTCCTCTCGTCTTATTCGCTGTTGCAGGTTACTTTTATGAGGATTACAAAACTCCTACTAAAAAGTTATCCTTGCATCAAAGAATGAATTTTTATATATAAATAACTGCTTTGTCTAAGATAATATCCCCCCCCATGGCTCAGCAATAAGTCTACGGGCTTATAACGCTAAAAATCGGGTTTCGGTTCCAGTGGTAAACACGGCACAAATAGCCCATTGTGTAGCTTTGCGCTTGATAACAAAGAAACCAATGTAATAACTTTTCATGTTTTGCTAGTCAACAGCATTTCATTAAGTTGTATATTATATGCAATCCTTTTGTAAGGAGAAGCCTATGTACGTTAACTTTGAACTATTTAATGACGCTGCTCACGTGAAATTCCATTGTGTTGGAGTATCCTTTCAGATCAATCTGCCAGATGATAACTTCGATGTCTTCTTCCGGTGGCTCAATGGTTAAGCTTATGATGCTAAAATTTTGGTTTTGATACTCGTGGTGGGCAGAGCGCAGATAACCCATTGTGTGTATGTTTAGGCTTAACAAGAACCAAACAAAGAAAAACGAGTCTTCTTCGAGACTGAAAGAAATTTAAAAAATAGCAAGTTAGGCTTTCCTAATATTCATTTAGAGAATAACGAGAAAAAAAGAGGTAAGTCCAGTATATTTCTTATTTTAAAAAGGTATATCATAAGCAGGCAGGCATTAATGTTATGAATTTCTTAAATATTATACAAGTGGAAGATAAGCAGGTGATAGCATTATGTCATGAACCGTATAATTTAAAATTTGATCGTTCCTTCATTTAAGATAAGAAGCATATTGAGAGGCCAGGTTTGACGACTCACGGTTTATTTTTGTTTGCTTTTTTAAACTTTCGAGCAAAGCTACACAGGGGCTATTTACCGTACCCAACGCCAAATCTTGGACTATCTTTCTCGGACCGAATCTATAGCACACCACACCTCTTAAAGTGCAGCGCGTGTTCATGCACCAATGTGAAGCGAATTATAAGCCTTAGGATTCACAGATCGGGCATGCAAACCACTTGGCAACTCCCGGGCCAAACCACTCGTAGGATAATGTTGTAAGTGGGCACTATAATAGACAAAACTTTTAAAAGTAAAATAGTTCCATTCATGTCGGTAAAGAGTAGCCCAAGAGTTGGCGACGAGTGGTATTGACTAGGTGCCTTCCCTCTAATCTATCAGTTCAATATTACGAACAGATAGCGTAAAGAGCCTTCGAATACTATGCGCGAAATTTAACAAACAAACGTAATACATAAACATTAAACTTAGAAAATGTGGCATTTAAGACAAAAAAAAAAAGTTGTGACGGGACCAGTAAAGGATGGTTAATTTAAAATTATAATAAACGTATAGATATCACATTCACGTGAATAACAAATATATGTTTCTAATGTTTGAGGAAACTCGAGACGAGTGGATATTTTATATTCAATACTTTAAAATTACTGTTTGTTTCAGCGCAAAGCCACATTGGGCTGAGTCCACCGCGGGAAATCGAACCCCAGATTTTGGCGTTGCAAGTCAGTAAATATAATACTGATCCACCAGGGGACTTAAAACTGCTGTTGGACATGTAACTTCCAATTTCTTGATTTCTTCCCGCAACCCATTTTAACTTTGGAACTTTTATTATTTTGGAAGTGTAGACTTAGGGAAATATAATATTTTTTGTTTTTGTTTGTTTGAGTTAAGCACAAAGCTACACAAGGGGTATCTGTGCTCTGTCCACCACGGGTATCGAAACCCGGTTTCTAGCGTTGTGAGTCCACAGACATACCGCTGTGCCACTGGGGGGGGGGCATATATCCTATTAATCCAAAGTAATTATTCAACGTATGGGCAACTAAAACAACAACAACATTTAGTTCCTTTGTCTAAACTGGAATATACTTTCTTGGAGCTTATATAGTGGGAAATAATAATGTGGGAGGAGGGGGTGTTAACGTTCCACAATCATCAAGTTTCCAACAATACTCGATGAAATAATTCTTCCAGTTTGTGATTTAGCAATCTTATCATCACACTGTCTATAAAGTTCCACACGTGTTCTTTTCTAGCGTCGCTTATAATGATATTATGAATAAGAATACCTACGAAAGCAGGTATATATATATATGCTGTGCCCACCATGGGTATCTCTGATCCAGTGGAGCATTAGTTTATGAATAGTTAATCTTTGTTTGATAGAACAGTAGACCAGTTCGACACAATGGCATAAGTTAAGTCTCTTTATTACCTGAAATGTTCTTGTTGTATAGTTTTTAAATAATAATAATATTATACAAAAAATTAATAAAACGAAAAAGATAAGCCTTGTCCACAATTAATAAAAAAAGATAAATTTTTTTTATAATTCGGTAGTTCAACAGTAAGTCCGAAGGTTTATGGCGCTAAAAATCGGGCTTCAATATCCACAGATAGCCCAATGTGTGGCTTTGCACTTAAATCTTAAATTATTTAACAAATTGAAGTACTTCCAAGTTTGAGTTGTGAAGGCATTGGAGAAATTATTTTTGTTAAATTTGAAACACAACTATACTATTTTACAGTCTAGATTTAAGTCAAAAATCAGTAAGTAATCAATAAGAAATTTACTATCATTGTAATGTGTTCTATCGTCAGATGAGTTCTTTTGGATTATCTGGTAAATTATACATGTAAAGATAATTAATTATTTATTTCTTCAATAACCGCTTACTAAAGGCACGTTCACTTGACACACTTTGTAGGCATAATTTCATAACAAAAATTTTCAACATAAACTTCAAAACTAGTGTAGGCCTAACTTCACAATGTTTCATCAAAAAACTCGAAATTAATGGTGTGCCTGATTCACAAATAAACTTCTAGGATTCTTCGTCTAATCGATCGAGAAACTGAATATGCGCGATTACTCCCTCATTTAACACTGGACTGAATCACTCACAGAGTACTCACGAACTTATAACTCATTATGCTCATTAGTTGACATGCATTGACGTGATTATTTAGTAACTCACTACTCATTAACTGTTTACTGAAACCTGTATTTATATTGTTCCTTTGCTTCCACACATTACACGAAATTGTTAAGAGTCTACAAAGGCCTTAATTTTCACGAACATTCTAGATATATTGCATCATCACTGTGATTAATTTCTTTTATCAAAGCATTCGAATTAAAAATTAATAATATAGTTTATAACATTGCCCATCAGTATACAGATGGGATTGTCTCTTGTCCCTTATCATACCTTGTCCCGTCACTGGGGAGGGAACATTCTATATATTGGTGCTGAGTGAATCCATTGGTGGGTCTATCCTTGTCAGTTCTCTGGAAGATGTCTCGACAGGAACCCCAAGCTTTTCTACATGTTTTATTTCCACTGGCAAATTCTTCTCTGGAGTTCCTTTATTGGATGTTCTCTCACCAAGATACTTCCAAAGAAAATCATGATGGATGACCTTTGACTTTGACAGCCTGTCCTTCTGGATTCTACAATTCATTACATTGATTCTATTCAGTAGAATGTATGATAATTCCCATTGTCTACTTTGGAGTTGGTTCTTTTTTGCAAGGAAAATTGTTCAGCTATGCCATACCATGTCACAAAAATTAAATACAGTCTAATCAGCATTAATGTCATAGTGACTTTTCATTTTATCACAAGGTAATTTAAGTCTTTCCCAGGTAGAGCTATGTATGATGTCTTTCTTCTTCTGATCTACGGGAGTTCTATTAAACACCAAGCCATCAGGATATTCTGGAATGTTTACGCCAGTAATTAGATGTAAATGTACTTCTAATAACACCTTGTATGAGTATTTCACTTCTTGCTGATACACTGACAACACTCTCTTTGTCACTGGAAGTTCAACCTCTGTGTGGTATTTGTTATGTAGTGAATAGGAATTGTTTGGTCTTAGACTGTGAAGCTAGTCTGACCTCGTATTCATATCTTTGCATTAAGTCAGTTCCCAATATGCTCTCTTTTTCGATGTTAATTACCCACATATCATGAGGCAAGGAGAAGCTTCTTGCTTCTTCGGAGTCCGAAGATTTTTCCTAGCCAGTTCCCTTGGCTGTGGTTTCGCTAGATAGTAGATAGGTACAGTGGGAATCTCGTTAATCGTTTGATATAGTGTCAAAATCCAACTTTTCTCTTGCTAGAACTTGTTGTCCTTCTACTGTTTTCATAAATCCCTCTTTTTCTTCATCTTTGTAAGTAATTTTCTACCTCTCATTACAAAACCGGGTTGAACAATTGTAGCTGTAGAACCAGAATCAATCAGCATATTACAAGATTTTTCATACAAGCTAATGTACTTGAGGGTGGTTTTCCACAAATAATGGACTTCTTATCTCATTTGGGACAGATAGAATATTCCCAAATAAACTCCATCTTGTAAATCCAGCTAATTTCTGTCTTTTATGTCTGGTTAGCTCTTTGTTGTTCCTTTTATCTGACTGAGCTCTGAGACACATTCTCAGTATATTGTCTCCTTGAATTAATAAGAGCTATTTAAAAATACCTTACAGTATAGGTTATAATAGCCATGTTTCTCACAACAGTTCCATCTTTCTGATATCCTTTGAGAGGCAGTCTTATTCCATACAGGCATTAATCTGCAGTTCTAGACAATACGTCCTTTCAATTTACAATTGAAACATCTACTGTTTTGTGATTCATTTCTTATATTTTTGTGACAATTTGTCTATCTAATCCTTTTATTTCTTTCAAACTATTGTCCAGGGTAGTTGATGTTTTAATACTATCTGATCTGATGATCTGTATCTTCTAGGTGGTACTTTTAGCTGCTTTTCTGCAACATTAATGAATTCAAGTTATATCGCCAATTAGAGAGATTCCTTTAAAAATATACACTTACTTTGCTTCAACCTAATTCTCGTATACTCATCTATTATTATGTCATCTATAAATTAATCAGGTGTCAACGAATCCATCATTTCATGTGGAACACCTGGGTAATAAAATTGGACAAGCCTTTCTAATTATTATGCAAGTTCGTCTTGTGTCTCTTATTTCCTATGTACCATTTTGTAACTTTGCTCTGGATACTTCCTTCTTGCATATGAACCTGTTTGATAAGGCTGCTACCATTGCTTGATAGTCGTTATGGCTCTCAGCTGGAAAGCTACTTAATGTTGTTAAAGCTGGTTCTTTTTCGTGAACAGTGAGATCAATAGCTTGTTGTTCACTATTCTATTTGTTCACCTTGGCAATTATTTCAAAATTAGTCTCCCACGGCACATTTCCATACTGGTCCATTGATTTCTCAATTATATGACGTTGTTTAATTTGTCAGCTATATTCTGGAGTTGGATTTGATAGAGACATGATTGGATTAGTTCAGGAAGGAGGAAGGTCCTGCAGTAACAGATGTCACAGCAATAGTGGAAGTAGATGTGGACCAAATTGGTTCTCCTTTTCCATTATTCATTGAAAATGGTGTTTTAGGTTGGAACACTTCAGCAGATACAGCTAGAGGTGGGGCTGGTTTAATCATTGCATTAAATAGAGCGTTTTTCTTATGTTTTATTCTTTCATTGACATTCTTTTCTACCTAAATAATCTCTTTTTTATTTCTATGATTTTGTCATTACAGCTTTTTTGTTTTTACACTTTCTGTGGCCCGGCATGGCCAGGTGGTTAGGGCACTTGACTCGCAATCTGCAGGTCGCGGGTTTGAATCCCCGTCACAACAAAACATGCTCAGTCCTTCTCCCGGATACTCACCTCCAAAAGAATTGTCTTAATGTCCTGTACATATCTTATAGCTTTGCCGATATTGTCTTCCATTAGATTTATTCTTATTCTTAATTTTGCTTTCTTTCTTTCTTCTTTCTCCTCTTTTAAATTACAGTCTCTTACTTCTTGTTTTTCTTTTAATTTTCTATAAAAAATTTCTTGGTCTTTTATTTTTTTTCTCTTTCTTGTATTCTTTTAATTTTCTGAGTCTTTCTTCTTGTCCTTCTTTTAATTCTTTCATCAGCTTTGATAAATTTCCAGTCTCTCTTCATGTTGTCATCTTGAAAGTTGAAGTTTACTCAAAGTTCTCTTTTATTTTTTACCAAAATATTTTCATTTCTGACATCAGTATTATAACGTATTCTGTTGTAAGCAATATTTGTAATTCTGTAATTTGTCACCTAGATGGCATAGAACACGTAAAAAGCTCTAAGGATGTGATGTAAAGTTTTTCTCTCTCGCATACTCAAAGATAAATATTAGATAGTTTTGAAGAGTGGAAAGAAAACCAGTCTGTGTGTTAATTGTCGCGGCTACTTTATACAAGTAAGTTGATCTATTTTACGTTAATTAATGTCATTCATAACGTAGGCCTACAGCAGTTTACGGCAGTGTACAAGTGTTCGGTTTTGCCGAAACATTCAAGGAGGAAATTAAATAATTTAATATTGTTGGTGGTCTGGACATTTTCATCAGACAATTTAAAAGAACTCGCCAATGAAAGTATAACATTGCAAAAATTCTATTGTTGTGCGTGTTCTTTTGGATAATTTGGTAAAATTATGCAATGTCTAGTCCAACTAATGATAATGAACTAATTTATTTCCTCAATAAACGTGTGCTACACCCACGTTCATATTGACATTAATTGTTGGCCTAAATTACTTGCATAGATATAAATCTATGATTACCAGATTCTTGAAGTCTTAAACTTGCGTGAACTGTCATCATTCTAGTTAGCTCCCTCTAAGACATCTAAATTGAAGTATTGAAAATATAGATTACAACACAATCAGTATTCTGTTTCAGATCGGATTCACCGGAACAAATATCCCACTGGAAATAATTCAAGCTTAGCTACACATTGCGCCTTTTTACTGGCGTATTAATAAAAAAATCATTTACACTTCTAACTTGAAAGGCCTGTATAATAAACTTGTGTCAATAATTTTTGTTTTTCATTATAGAAACAAGGCAAAGTGAGTGAGTACACACTGAAATATAATTTTTAAACAACTTTGCTACGGTATGGTATACGATATATATATATGTGTGTGTGTGTGTGTGTATATATATATATATATATATATATATATATATATA
>NW_013667021.1:57813-65484 GCF_000517525.1 Limulus polyphemus
TATATATATATATATATATATATATATATATATATACATATATAAGAACTATGTAGTTGCCTTGGAATTAAAATCTGTTCTCTGTTTGATTTTTATTTTCTTATTTCTTTTTTAGATAAATTATACAAGTTACAACGTTATACCCCGAGCTTCTCTTTCTCTTTCGCCATATTATAGCAAGGAAAACTTCTAAGAGGATAATGAAATGTTCTTCTTTCTTCTTTTGCTTCGATTTACTTCCAAGGGTTAAACCAGTTTTGGGGAACAACCTCCTCACAAAGATCTGCTGGTATAAATAGAAGCAAAACTACACTGGTCATGACCTACTATAAACCGTATGAAGGAATTAAAGTGTAGCGGTATTACTTAACTGTCCTTTGAACCCTCTCACTATAATACAGCATTTACTGATGATTTAGTGCGAAAGAAGATATTAACATATCTTTTATTTGAATAACTATAAGGAGGAAAAATTACACATTGAATATTAGAAAGATGAACGAAAAAAATGCTTCTCAGTTTTTCTAATAAAATAAAACAATTCTCAATCGATTAATATCTGCGAGAACTGTCTCACCAATCGAAATAATAAAAAAATGAGGTTCTTTAAAACTGGACAGCACATGGAAGTACGCTAATCACTTACTTCTTCCTGGTAGTAACCGAGTTCAATGTTCTTAGTTGATAGGTTATACTTTCCGAGTGTGGAGCTGGGACAACTCCATTTTGAGGGTATAGATTTTAGTAATGGCTTGGGCTCTAGGTCCGGACTTGGTCCCTTTCCGAGCTGGTAAGATTCTGAATTTTTTAGTTAGTAATTCTATTAATTTGCATAGCAGCGTAAGTAATTAGAAAATAAGCTTCCTGCAAATGAATATTTATTTGTATATAACTACATGTATATACTATTAGCTCGCATAAGCTTAAGGCTTAGTATGAAAGCTTTCAATTCAAGTTTTAGTAACTTTGAGAAGGCAGCGCAGCTAGAGTATGAGTGGATATTTTTTATGTGTGTAAATTGGCAGTTGACCAATAACGTTATCACGTGGCCAAGCCCGCGGCATTGACGAGTAATTTACTTTTAGCTTGAATCTGTGATTAATATTTGTATTTTAATTAAACAATTTGGCATGTTTTACATTTTAGTATATTTTGTAACTTGTTATTATTTTCCTTTTATTTTTGGAAAAGTTAAGGATCTTTACTTACCCTTTATGATATCTAAGATGTCTATGTAATACTAATATTATGAAATGTTGCTAATACTAGTGTAACCACGTTAACGTAAGCATATATTATTACTACACCATAGTGCCAGTTATAACACAGTTAATCTTCTAATCGAATACTATTCCTAGTAGTAGTAATTAATAGTAATAGTAAATTTACCTCAGTAGTTGAAACTAGGAGTCCGAGTTGAACTTAAAGAGTGATGGTTTCCTAGTGGTTTTATAATATTAATAGCTATTGCTAATTGGATTTAATCCAAGATTCTTCTCTCAATCGTATTGTTGACATGTACAATAACAATGGCATATCTTCAATGCAGAAGTTTATTAACTTATAGACTGAATGATAAGATACACTATGAGATCACAACATAAATGAACAGTTATAAGCTTAAATTTATAATTTTTTGGTGTGTTTTAGGAAAGTAGAAGCCTTTATATTATAAATAATGTAATATGCTGTGTAAAATTTCACAAAATTCAATGCAATTGTACACTTGTATCACCTTAAGAATGTATGGGAAATTTTTGTGAATGTTTGAAATTTTTTTTGTACCTCCTAATTGTTTTTATCTAAAATAATCACAATCAAGCTAATACGTTGTGATCTTTAAACTTATGCCTATAATAAATATAATTACATTTTCTAATTCTAACCATACATAGTCCATCAATTAGATTATCAATGATCAGAAATATTATTTTTGTTGCATACAAAATAAGTATTAGTAAAGGGGGGCATGCACTACAAGTGCATTTTTAACAGTAAGAATAAAAGTGTGCAAACACAATTTATCAGTATCCAAAGCAAAGAATATATTACATACATAATGGACAAATGCCATTGCTTTATTAACTAGTACTTTAGTATATTAGTCCGTGTGCACATATATATATATATATATATATATATATATATATATATATGTTAAAGAGGGTATGAGTAAAGGAGATATGAAGTCGTGCTACGTCTTATTTTATAAAACGGATAGGATGACACTGGTGCATTTCAAATGTTGTAAACATTGTTATCCTACTAAACCAATTTTAGACCATATCCACTGTTGTCTACAGTTGTGCTGTTATTGAATTTGCTGTTGGGCTTATTAATCAGTTACATCCAACTAATTGATTATCTTTACATGAAACTTGGATACTGGGATTAATTGAAAACAGTAATAACGACTAATTTTGGTTAGTGGATTATCGTACATGTCAGTAATCAGTGTGACTGATTCTTGTAAATAATCAGTTATGTTAAATAGTCAAATTAATGCCCACTCTGTTGTTGTCTCAAGGCCTTAAGTTTCAATCAAACAACTCTGTACATATTTCTTCATGTACTCTGTACAAACTAAACTTTTCGTGTGATGCCAGAGTAGTTGTACATCCTTCATATATTCCTTTATTAGTTCATCTTTCAGGGCCAAGTTGAAATGATAGGAAATAAGTGAACTGAAAGTCGAGACTCTTACCACAAGTCATTATCTTAAGACTGATGCTCTATCTTCTAAGTTAATGGAGTTTCAAACTCTAAGCAGACACATCTTCATCCATATGCACTGCAATTCATTCCATTTCCTACATTTCATCTTTATACTTAGACCAGTTGTAGTACTGTCCCAAATTTTAGGAGGGATGGTAGGGAAGAAAGGTCATTGACTTACTGCAGATAGCAAAGATATTTATAAATTGGGAATTATTACTTTAAACTTATCAACTTTATTACGGAAAATATTTAACATTAATTATAACATTATAATTTATTTAGACTTACAAAAAATAAATGACTTTTTAATACTTTTGTACATTAACTAGAACCCTTTTCCAAGTTGATGAAAAAAAAGTTAAAATATATTAAAAGTAATTCAAATCAAGGTTTCACTAAAATGCACTAAAGAAAACTGTTGTTTAAAACATGCTAATGACATAAATTATGGGATGAAACTATTATTATTATTATTTTACTCAAAATGACATTGACATTAGTGAATTCACAAATGTAAAGTAACATACTGGAGATATGGAAATTTTGGAAGGACTTATTTCTCATATTAGAGGAACATTTTTGTTAGAAAAAAAAATTGGGTATAATTGTAGAAAGAAGTTTGAAGCCTTCAGCTGAAAGTTTGGCTATGAATAAGACATCTAGTAACCTGTAATCTATTTATGTTAATATTTGAGTAACTGGATTTTTCGTGATCTTCTGTATGACTATTTAAGCCTACTTTAAATGTCTGTACAGTTTTGCTTATCAACGTGCTTGGAAGACTTCAGAAGGGAGAGGGGGCACTAAGGTAACACATGCTTTAAAATATTTGACCTACAAAGAACTAGAGATGATATTATTAAATTAATTGCTTAGGGAATTTGTCCATAGGTGGTCTGAAAGGTCAGATGAAAAGGTTTGAAATAAAACCTGAATACTAAGGCCATTGGTGTTAAGCCTTAATAGCCTACAAGTAGACTTGTTTGTTGACATAATTATTTTTTGTTACAGTAATAGTTTTTGAAATGGTTTGTTTGATAACAAGGGCTGGGAGGTGAGGCAGTATCCTCTGGCTTAAAATATGTGGGTGCTGAGACCAGTTACGGGGTCAGATTCGTCTTTTTTTTTCTTTTTTTTCCTGCCCACAGCCATTTTAAATGTTGGCTGTGCAGCACAATGAGCTAGAAGAGACTAACGCCTTATCCTTATGGATGTGAACAATGGCATTCCGGACACACTGGATGTCCATCCCCTTATGACACTGGAGCACAAGTCTTCCTTTGAGGCCTTTTGACCAATTTTGTTCAGTTACTGCAAGTACAGTACAACTGTTCAGCCTATTTTTACGAATAAGAATGACATTTCTAAATTGCATTATCTAAGTCAATCATAATGATTGGTTCTAATGGATCGTACAATAGATTTTGGGTAATTCACTAGAAACAGCACTTTCAAGTAATATTTTACATATTTATGAATTATTTTCATTCCATGGATAATTTGTACTTTTGAAAATGTTTCTCAAAAATTGGTTGTTAATCCAAAGGTATGTTAATATTTAAAGAACTGTAGTTAGAAACTGCCATCAGTCTCTTGTTTAGTACATGTGGAGTAAAAAATAAGGAGTTCATATTCTTTCAGTACAGAAAAGGTTAGCAATCCTTTTCAGAGACTTGCAATTTTTTTTGTTTAACATTGCATGTTTGTCAGTATCTCCCACAAAACTATCGGTGGAAATTTATCTTGTAAGAATATAAATTCTTTACTTTTTGTTAATCCAGTGCCATTGTGATATTTACTAGTACTTTGAGAGAATGTGGTGTGGCCACTTCAGGAAAAAGTTAATTAGTAATATTAAAGTTAAAATATCCTGTAGTGCTGGATAGTTTAATTTTCCTTTTGTTTTGTTTGCTTTGTGTTTTAAACAGAAAAATTATTATGTGTTGATGCTGACTTCAACTTATTAGTATTTTTTTTTTAATGTGACAACAACTGATTGCATGGTTCCTGTCATAAATAGGAATTATAATTTTCTTGTGTTTTTCTGTACCCCTACAGTAAAAATTGCTCCATTGTCAGTGCATTGGTTTGTATCCTTTTACATTTGTACAGTAAGGAGGAATGACTACATTTAATTTAGTTTTGATGTTGTGATTATTGAGTGGTGTATTTAATGAGCCAAATGGCCTTGTGTCACCTTGCTTTTTCTTAAATTCTAAAAAAAAAAGAGAAAAAAAAGATGGGAAGCCTGGAAGCTATTTATAGAATGCTTGGGTTGAAGAGTAAGAAGATCATTGTTACTTTATGTAAGTTTATGGTGAGACCTCATTTAGAGCGTAGTGTTTGGTTTTGTTATAAAAAAATGACATGCTAAAAATTTGCAAGAGAGAGCTGCATTATCTGTGCAACAATAGATACAGTGTTAAAGAAAGTTGTGTATGATGAAAAGTTTAGACTTGAACTCATTTTCACTGGCGTGTGGAAGAATTAGAGGTGATTTGAATGAGATGTTTAAAATTGTTAAAAAATTGTGTAAATTACATCTGGAAAGTCCGTATAAATAGGAGAGCTACAAGGATGGAAATGGGGGACTTGATGGTAAGAGATGTTAAGTTTAAACTTAGAAGCTAAAATGTGAACTTGTTCCAGAGGAGAACGTATTATTATTAACTCGTAGAATAGCTTACCCGATGTATGCTGTTGTTTTAAAATTTATGAAATGTAATTCTGTGAATGAGAAAGCCGATATATTTTGTCTGTTTGTAGCATGAAAGGGTAATAAGGATGAGCTTAATGGTCTTTTTTTTTATTATCTGTAATGTTTGTTTGAATATTTATAAATAGATTACAAATATCTGAATACGTTGTAGATGAGTTTTGAGATACTTTTTATATTAAGAAAAAATACATTTTGAAATTACTGCAGGCTGAAATTATCATATTAGTCATTAAATATGTGAAGTTAGAATACTTTTTTTAATTGTGAGAAGATCGGTTTGGTCTGAGATCTTCGAAACAAAAAAAAAACAGTCTATTTTCATTCATTCTGAAACTTACATTGTGTTGAACTGCACTTAAAATTTCTATAATTAAATCGTTTAAAATTATTTCTTCCAACAACAGTAAAAAAAAAGGGGGTAATAAACAGGTTTTAAACTTACTAATTTTGTGTTGTACCTCAAAAGTAGAGCTATGAGCTAATCAATAGAATCAGTTACCTATGGGCAGTGATTACATCCATTAGTGTCAAGTAAACTAATCAATTAATTGAACTTATGATTATATTGATTAATTGAAATAAGTGTTTCAAATTATTATTGTTGTAGAATATTCCAACAATTGATTAATCAAAGTTACAATTTAATCAATTGAAACAAAAATAATCAATTAATTGAAATTAGGGTTTCTGATTATTACTATTTTTTATTATTCCAACAATTAGAGTAATCAAAATAATGCCACTATCACTAATGTTTAACTGCTATCTAGAAGGAAGACATCTGACTTGTTTATACATATCAACGTTGGAGAAACACTGTACTGAATTGATTTAACAAGTATAACTATAATGGTTGGAGACGGCTTGAATGGGTAATGAAGAAAAACTTTAATATAAGTTTAACATAACAGAAAATGTACAACGTTTCGACAAGATTTTGTCGTCATCATATTAAAGTTTTTCTTCATTACCCATTCAAGCCGTTTCCAAGCATTATTACAACCACATTACGAGTAAAAGTATACTGTTTGTTCAGTTCTATCGTTATAAGTAGCCACAGATACTTAGGGGTGATATCAAGAGGAATGTAATCTTGTTGTGGCATGATAATGGCATCATTACACGAAGCAGGCTAAACATTATAAAGTTAGGTTCATTACAGCAATAAAATTTGAATTAGTTAAATTTACGTGTTGTGTTTCTCTTTAAAAAAAAAAAGAATAATTTTGAACCTTTTAAACCTTTCCAAAAATTATTATGACAACTTTTGTGTGTGTGTGTCATCTACAGTGACACAATATTTGACAATGGATATTTTAAAAACTTAAAAGTTTTTTCTTCATAAGCTTTTCTTATCAGATTTTTTCCTTAGCGCAAGGTTACACAATAGGCTATATGCTCTTTCCCTTACAACGGAAAATCGAACCCTTGATTTTAGCGTTTCAACTCCATAAACTTACCACTAAACCACCAGGATTCTTTTCACAAACATTACAAAGTTTTTTAATACAAGATAGATCAACATTTAATAACACGACGTCAAAAAAATTGCAGCATAGGGCTACATGTTCTTCCCCTCTCAAGTAAAGTCGTGGTAGTGTGGATTGAAAGGTCCAGGATTCGAAATGTTACACCGCTGCACACGACTTGGTCTTTTACCAGGATTCGAGATGTTACACCGCTGCACACGACTTGGTCTTTTACCAGGATTCGAGATGTTACACCGCTGCACACGACTTGGTCTTTTACCAGGATTCGAGATGTTACACCGTTGCACACGACTTGGTCTTTTACCAGGATTCGAGATGTTACACTTCGCTGCACACGACTTGATCTTTTAGCGTACGTGCGTGTGAGGTGAAGTTCAAGTTGAAAATTCCAATTCCATGGACTTTCGATACTAACTTCAAGTAGTCATCGTTTGCAAAAGACCCGGATCGAAACTTTAAAACCATGTTACCAAAACTTGATATTACACGTGTAAGTATAACAAATTACACCTTCTAGAAGAGAAAAGTGCCAAGAAATTGGCTTATCAGCAAGATTCAATCTAACATGTGTAAACTAGATTACACATTTAAAGGAATGTGTTGAGTCATCAGAAAATCAGCCGTGGAATAAACTGCACACTCTTTAAACATATTTAAATCTTAGATATGGCACAGCTGATGAAATCCACTTTAAACATATTTAAATCTTAGATATGGCACAGCTGATGAAATCCACTTTAAACA
>NW_013667021.1:66382-67529 GCF_000517525.1 Limulus polyphemus
CAAGGTTTTGTCATCATCAGGTACGTTGTACATTTGCTGTTATGTTAAAGTTATATTAAAGTTTTTCTTCATTACCCATTCAAGCCGTCTCCAACCATTATTAGTCTAAAAGTGGGTTCCTCGTCATCGAAAAGTATAACTCTTAACGAACCCATTGGTTAACTGATTAGCAAATAGCATTAATCACCCAGCTCTACTCAAGAGCCATATTTTATTCATGATATCCAGTGAAGTAGAAACTAAATTTTGTGGCATTTAGCGTGTGATAGCGTATATGTACTCAGCTACAGCTTATGCCTGGTAAACAGAGCTTTGGATCTAAATCTTGCCAAGTTTCAGGTTTCCTTACATTAGAAAAAATTACAACTTGCCAATTTGTCTATTATCTTCTGGAAATAGAGATTTCTTGGAAACCAAGAAGCCCCCAACCAAACCAAGATGGATTTTTTTGAAATTCTGTGTTTTATGAAATATCAGAATCGTTTATTAAAAAACAATTAAAAAAAAATACTAATAACCTCATAATCTGAAAACTTGGTTTACAGTGAATTGTATGGCTGTCTGTTGTATTAACATAAATTCCAGTATGTTTAGAATGTTACCACTGTTTTGTTTTTATATGTTAGCTATGTACGATATCAACAAATTTGGGATTTCACTAGAAATTGTTCCCTCTTTATGTCGTGAAAGAGCCATGTGTATAGTAAAGAATTCTTATAAACCTAATGTAGTATTTTATGTTTCTTGCAGAGAGTGATAATAAATGGACAGATGATTGGGTGAATAAAACAGTGGTGTTATTTCGAGAATTACCTTAAGATCATTGTTGTGGATGCTAACACTAAGGTGTCCTAATTCATAGACAGTACTGTTGTTTTTGTTTTAAGTAATGGGGAAAAGACCTTAATAAGCTTAGTCAGTGTTCTCACATTTAGAAAATGAGTTTTGGTATTGAGAAATGCAAGGTCATGTCTTGAGGTTCAAGAACTTTGTAAGGAGTTTCTGATGAAGATGGGAAGTGTTGCTGAAGAGGTAGAAGCTTTGTTTATGATAACTTGAAAGAACGTTTGAGTAGCCATCATTGAAGCTGACTCTAAGGAGCGGCAAAAATCGTGCAAGGAGTAGATGGCGATTCTAGGCGAAAGTG
>NW_013667021.1:68446-75809 GCF_000517525.1 Limulus polyphemus
TTTTAAAAATGGGCTCTCTTCTTGGAGTAACCTTCGCCAATTTATATATATATATATATATATATTTCCTTATTGCTTTGGAAGTTGAAAGCAGTAACCTTGAATGTAGTCATTTAATTGTTCATGAAACATTAATTCTTGAATTTTGCCTCAGATTATCAACAATACAATTATGCAAGCTAGAAGTCTAATAAGGTTTTCAAGTGAACACAATATAAAAATAATGGTTTCATGGTTGTGTGATGCTTTCAAGCTTCTAATATATTCAGCTGAGTTTGAGAAAATAAGTATTCTTATAATTTTTTGTCAGTGAAAGCAATTGTGTACTTGCAGATAGTTTAATTTAGAGCTAAACAAAGCTTGCTATTAAATACGTTTTTTTAAGGGGTTTCCCCACTTTGTATATGTTGAAACATGAACTTATTTGTACAAAAATTTTAAAGGACTGTATGAAAAGAAACAATAAGAGATTCAGAAAAATACTTAGAATTATATCTTTCTGAGTAAACTGATACATACAGAGAGTATTTAATATACAATGCATTAAGTAAAGTTTTGGCTCCCCACCATTTTTGAAAGAGACATTTCAGCCTTGAATATAATTCCCAATGTGAGTCTCATGGTGAGGCCCATATGTTCACAAACTTGTAGGTGTAATTGGCGTGTGGTTTTACTAATGTAAGTGGCATTAAAGCCACAACACGTATATTTGTAGATAACTACAAATGATATTTAAAACACCCTTTAAAATACAAAACTTATTTAAAACAAAGGACCACTTACCTACCCCTATGCATTCAAAACTCGTCTACAAATATACATGTTGTGGCTGTAATGCCACTTACATTGGTAAAACCACACGCCATTTACACCTACGAGCTTGTGAACATATGGGAATATCGAGTAGGACTGGCAATAAACTATCAAATCCACCTGAATCAGCAATCCGCTTACACATTGACAATAACAACCACCCTATTCTGATTAACAATTTTAAAATAATATTGACTGGTTCATCCAACACAGGACTTCTCATCAAAGAAAGCTTGTCTATTTTGAACGATTACCCCACTCTAAACAATAACACAACTTCTTTACAGCTAAGCCTATTATAAATATCCTGAGCACATTGTCAACTATACAATGTTATCTCTATACCTTCCCTTCTTTACCTCACTAGTTTTGTAATATAATTGTTAAAATTTTATCTCCCGTTTAAGTTCTGCTAGTTGTTGTTTTAGATTGTTTGTTTTTTCTTTCGCCTTATTCTACTATAAATGTTCCAACTGAATGAATGTGTATTTAATACTATCGATTAATCAATACAGTCGCTGAAGATAGAATGTGAATATTCCGAAACGTCCGAAGAATAAACGTACATTACCGAAAACAAAGTTGTCAAATGTTTGCTATTACCGTTGTTCTACTGATTATTATCAAATTCTGACTCCCATTGAACGAATCTCTTGCTTAGCCTTATTGTTTGTGCTACACTCTTTAACCTTCTCACCATGAGTAGGTCAGAGTGTGCATGTCATGACCTTTTAGAGAGTTACATTCAAAATGTATTTAAACTACTTTACAATCATTGTATATGAATAGACTTTCTCATTAAAATGTAGTTTATAAATCAGATTTTAAGATTATACAAGTTTTATATTCATAATATTATAAGGAAATGTTTCAAAGATCCTCATTCTACCTTAGTATGAGAATCATGACATTTCTACTCTGTCTTCCTCTTTCTCATTTATTTAACTGAGAAATACTGAATTTAATGTATATTACTTATTTTAATATAGATATTATTAAGGCAAAACATAATGTTTATAGTCTTCAATCTTGTTTGTTTATGGATCCATAAACCAGGAAATCAGACCCACTCCTCGCATCCTCTCTGTTACAAATAGCCAATAGTTCTCTCTGATGCTTTATACTATATTATTTATAACCAATAGAAAGCCAGTTTTATTCTATCAAATGATGTTGTTTTCTGTACAGAGTATTGTTTATTTTACCTCCAGTTTGAAAATTTCCCTTGCAATATTTATATCGACAAGATTAGTTAACTTTCTAAAGCCTATTATTACATACTTGAAAAGCCAGATAAATTACGATTGTTATTGAACATTGTTTGCTTTGTGTGTGTTATTATTGTGTGTTTTTAGGTGCATCATTGAATTAAATGAAAATTATTTTATGTACTAGTACCACTAGTATTAAAAAAAAAAAAAAAAAGTAGGCTTAACTTTCATTGAAGCTGACAGCAAAATAACAAGAGTACACAAGTAAGTACCATATTTCTTGTTTTTTATGTTTATCATGTATTTATTACAAGCTGTGGTACTCGTACTTTATCTGGGTTATGAACTTAAAAAAGGGATAAGCATATGTTAATAATACATAAATCCTAACTTTCACATATATTATTGCAGTATTCATTATTACCTCACCAAAAGTTTTGTATAAGCTTTAAGAACTCGCTATGTATATATAAATAAAATGTGGTATACACTGTTCGATGGTCAGGGTGACTTTGTAGAGAAAAAAAAAAAGGTAGTGGCCAAAGTAGTAATTGTAGGGGGTGCTATCTGCTTTCAAAACCAAGCTCTAAATGTCCTTCTACAGTGTTTCACATTGGCTACAGTAGTGTCTTACAGGCTGAAATTGAAAGGTCACGGGTCAAAGTTGGTCTAACCCAAAAATGGCTCTTCCTACTAGACTTATGGTGGCTGTTGCAGTAGAAACTTCAACTGAGATTATGTAGTATTGTAATAGTGGCAACCAGCCTGGCAAGACCAGGTGGTTAGGGCACTTGACTCACAATCTAACGTTTGGGGGTTCGAATACCCATCCCACCAACATATGCGCCTCCCATCTCGTCTTTCACTGCTAAACTTTGGATGGCTAGCACAGACAGCCCTTGTTTAGTTTTGTGCGACATTCAAAACAAACTGAACCAATAGTGGCAACCATTATTTTCATTGCATTCCTGCATAGAGACTGCTAGTGCACTTTTTAAGATACACAAGATGTTTGTGTGCTCTTTCCCCCATGCTGAGTCTGTTGTGTTGTAGAAAATTTAATTTTTTTTTTTTTTCGGTGTAAGGACATGGTGCTATTTATGAATATAGTTTACATTAACTTAAGTCAAAGGTAATAAATGCTCAATAAAAGCAATAATGGGGGATGGAGAGGATTATGAACTCCTCATTAACATGCCGATTGTTCCGAACTGTCATCCCACAAAAATTCGTTGAGAAATACCCAGTGACGTAGTAGTAGTTAAATAAAGGACAGACTAACACACAAATTTTTGTGCTTTATATATATATATGTGTATGTTTGTATGTATGTAATATTATAAATACAAATATGTAAAATGTAAAAATCAGAAACTTGTTAGGTTGGATAAGGTTAGATTGGGTAAAATAATGAAAAAAATCATAGCGATTCTTCACAAGATATGCTTGTGAGCAGCTCGTTCATTACATAATTCAACATGATAACTTGAGCTACATGTCCACTAAACAATTTGTATGGTGGGATTATTAGTCAGACATGGGTCAGAGGGCAATAAAACAATACAATTTAAGTATAAATAGATGTATAATGTTACAAACTCAGGATAAACAGCTAGTTTCCTTTTACAATTTGCAATCATTCAAGAAAGAAATATGTGTAACTTAGATTTTTTTTTTGATTTTTTTTTATGGTGGTTACAAGGTCAGTCAAATTGGCGGAATGTGTGTGTGTGTGTGTATATAGTTAGGGTAGGAAGATTTAAGATAAAATAGTTTTATGGAAATGAAATGTGTAATATTTACTTTGGAGGTTTTAGAGATTATGCAAATGAAATTTGACAATTTTCAGATGAAGAAAAGTATTTTTAATCTTAGCATGAAAATCATTTTGCACTTGGAGAAGTGAACATTCTGATTTTTTTTGTGTACAAAAGACTTGTAATGTTTATTGAAAGCTTGCCAAATTTAATGAAGATACACAAAACATATTAAAAGTTATAGAACAGAAACTCTGATAATCACTTTGGGGATACAAACTTCATCAAATTGGCTGAGCCTGTTATTGTGTAATGCATGTTATTGTGAACTATTCATTATATTGGTTAAAAGCTTTCTTGTTGATTTAGAGCTAATGTGTCTGTAAACATGCAAGTACAAATAGCGATAAGAAAAGTGTTATTAGTAACAGGTTGCTCATGTTTTGGCATATGTTTCACTTGAATTTCACTGACACATGTCTGATTGACTGTGTGTATGTTAATATATATTTCATGTACATTGCAAATAGGTGCATTCCTACTTTTGCTTCCGGTAAATAAGAGTACAATGACCTTTCCTCAAAATTTGATATTTGTAGGAGAATTTACACAGAATTGTAAATATTTCTAAGTAGAAGGATTTTTGTTTCAATTTACTTGTAATATATTTGCCTTTGTTAGCTGGCAGTTTACTTCTTGCAGTAACTGTATAATTGCACACGTGTGGAAGCTTAAAAGGTTTAATAATATGTATGAAATTTCGAAGCTTCAGTTTACATATTACTGAATGAAACAACCTCTACATAATTAAGATGTCTCAAGTTTTGTAACATCTATGAGGGCTGTTTGCTTCAAAATCTTCTACTACTGTTTATGTTTACAACATACCTTAGAATGCTTAGGAGGTATCAGATCCTTTCCTTATAATGTGTTGAACAAAGTCTGAAAAACTTACTTAATCCTAGACTTTAAAAACCTATGTGACAAAAGTTATGGTGTTTGCCAGTGTAATTATTTGTGCAATTCTTTTGGAAGTACTGACCAAATTTAGTAATACTGTAATTTTATTAGTCCTAGTTCTGCCTGAAAGACCAAGGTTACTTGGAGGCCCCTGAAGGTTTTTAGTTTTGAATCTCCAACACCTGTAAACTGGCCTTCATGGTGAATGGTTTTGGTAACCTAGAAATTCACATAGAAATTTTTTTATTGTGTGTTTTTTGGTACACATAGTAAAGTGATGAGTCTGTAAATCTGCTTTGTAGTTTTACATTACCTAAGGTAGTGATCAAATTTTCAGCACTGCATTATAATTGTTTTTTTAGTTAACTGACAAACACAGTCTTGCATAGTTTAAACTAAATTATTTTGTTAAGTGTACATAATTTTTAGCCTATCAAAAAGTTGTGCACAAAAAATAAAGTCCACCCAAGGTTATTAGTGTATATTTTTATTTTCTGTTGTGAAACTAAATAAAGTTATATGTATAATCTTTTTATGTTTAGTGTGTATTAAGCCCCAGATGAACTTTAATATAAAAGATCTCATTAACAAAGTTAATTCAGTTTGTAGAATATACTATTTCATTAATCATCAGGCTAGTGTCTTATGTAACACTAATAGATATAATTAGTGCTTGTAGGTGAATAATTATTACAATCACCTAACTCTATATAAAATCACCATCAGGATGGATGCTGTAATGGAAAATAATAGTAACAAAACTGAATCCTGATGGTGATTCTATATAGAGCAATGTGGATGCTGTAATGGAAAATAATAGTAACAAAACTGAACATTGCTCTTTCGGAACCTTCAAAAAAGTGACCCCTGCTTCTTATGCCACTGCATATTATATATTAACCTCTACATTATGATGCGTATTGTATTATGCATCATAACAGCTCTAATGTGCACATGTATTTGTTTTTCATGCCTTTTTTTAGATATATCCAAAACACTTTATGTATGTATACTGTGTACATGGTAGTTAAGACAATTTTTAAGGGGTTTTTACATTATGTCCAACAGCGTGTATTGTCTTCCAATTCTTTTGATGATAACAGCTGGACTTAAAAAACAAAACCTTCAACAATTCATTATTTCATACCAGTTTAGTTGATTATTGGAAGTTGGTAACCTTGTATTGATGCATGTCAATCAAGTTATATAATCTCCTTTGGTAATATAGTCAGTTATTTTTGTTTATCATGCAATCTAACAACGTAATTCCATGCCAAATGAACTAATATTAACTTCTGATCAGAGTACGATGCCTACTTAGAACAAAACTAAAAACCAACCCAGTAAGAAATATAGCTAATTTAATATCCTTTTTTTACATTCTTACATATAAAGATCAGAATGCATTATTTTTTACCAGTTTTGTATCCTCAATGTTAAGGATATTTTTGGCCATAAATCCATTGATATCTCTTGGGGTTTGGTCACGTTTATTCTGTAATCTAGTGGCATAATTCCATGTCGAGGAAATCTGTTTATCTTGCAAATATTTTCTAAGAATGGTGTTTTATAGATATATGTATAGTATAATTTATCTATAATATTCAACAACAGTGTTTCTAATTTTATATTGAAAAAAAAAAAAAAAAAAAATATATATATATATATATTGATACAACCTATTACTGTGTCCTATAAAATTAGCTGTTTATATGCTGAAAGCATTTTATGCAGTTTGTGCATTTATTTAAAAACTTGCTCGAGAGGTTAGAAATCAGAACAGGTTTCATCGAGTTAGGGAAAAAAAACCCACTTATTACTTAGGAAGCCTGGGTATAAGAAACCAGTGAAAAGTTGTTTGACAGGTATAGTTAGAGTTGATATTGTGTAAAACTGTTACGTTTCTATTTTTTATGGCTCTTAAAAAGGATAGCCCTGTATTAGCTGGAACTGCAGTGTTTGTGTGTGTGTTCCATTAATAAACTGCATGTGTTAACCTGACCTGGCACAGGTTTTTAAATCCTTGCAAACCTTTTTTTTTATAGCCCTTTATTTTGGGTTATTTGGCACAAACAAGTGATTTAAAGATTTCTTCACCTTGTGTGTGTGTGTATACTCAAGACTGTTTTTCATTTGCATAAAACATTCTGGGAAAATTGTTGTATTTAATTCACGTGTTACACATTGTTCAGTGTTGTAGTTAGTCTTGTGAAAAACATCTACATTCTCACTTCATGCGTGTATATTTTTTCAAAAGTTTTAGACTGTGTTTTGCCCTCTAGTTTTGCAAGGAAATGTCCTTTTTCCAAGTGTTTGCAAATTACTTCTGATTGAAGCAAGCCACCCAAAAATGGACCTTGTAAGTAATGTAGCCAGTTTAATATAATGGCCTAACCAGGAGAATGCAATGTTCTAAAATGAAAAGCTGCAGTTAGAATGTGTAGATTTATAGTTGAGCATCCCAATGATATCTTACAAGATTCACCAGCTAAGGGGATTTAACTTTGTTGTAAATTCATGTGCTAACATAAAAGTACAAATTAATGCATAAATAAATGTGTGTGTGTGTGTGTGTGTATATATATATGTATATATATATATATATATATATATATATATATA
>NW_013667021.1:76244-79401 GCF_000517525.1 Limulus polyphemus
AAAGTACAAATTAATGCATAAATAAATGTGTGTGTGTGTGTGTGTGTATATATATATATATATATATATATATAATATGATAACTTAAGATGTAATCCAGAAGTGCGCAAAGACAAAACATGCTGAACAAAATGAAAAAAAAAACAAAAAAACTATATAGTCATGAGTGGCATGAAACTGTGCATTAGCATTCAAATAGTCCATCTTTTCAATTATTCATTAACGTAGTTAAGAATCTGCTGTGTAACAACAGATGAACACTCATTTGAAATTATAAGAAGGCCTGGTTCAGGTGCTCAAACCTATAATGTCTTGGCTCAGGCGACACATCCACAGTCTGTAGCCAAGTAGAAACAACCCAACCACAGTTAAACCTTGATAATTCAGAATACTACTAGCAGAGAAATAATGTACAAGATCCAAAAAATAAAACAAGTGAAAAGAAGAAGGAATATGTTCTCCAACTATATATATATAATCAAAAGTAGTCCTTTTTCTTCACTTGAATGTGAAGTAAAAAATGAAAGATGCAAAGAAAAGGCATCGTGTTACTTTTCGTTGGAAGAAAATCAATTAAAATACTAAATTTAGAAAAAGTTTAGCAAGTATGGACAGACTGAAGTAACCTTCAGTCACATAAAGTTGGTTTATCCTGTCTTGTTTTACTTACATTAGAAATTAAAATAAATAAATACATTTCATAAAACGAAGATAAATGAAGAATAATATCATACGTGTTTTTTAAGGTTATAAATATGAAATAATTAAATGAAAAAGAAATGCTAGACGAGGAGATTATCATTTGGTAACATGTCCAAAAGTAATATTTTTTATATTATAGTCGGAACCATATTTATTTAGTGTAATGTTATTTAGATTGAATTTCATTATAGTGAAAAGCCATAACCATTAAGTTTGAGTTATTCATTTAATAATTTAACATGGAATAAAAACTATTCAGGTTTATCACAAATATGCATCAATCTTTTCAGTTGTGAAATAATGAGACTGTACATGTGGAATTTGAAATTGTTTCTTTTATCATATATGATACCTACCTCAAGAAAATGATAAGAAGTTGCCATTTCATTGGTCATTTCAAGTTCCAGTTCAACAGAATAAATGAAAGAGACTGTTATTTTAAAGCCTGGCGTGTTGAAAGAAATTGTATTGTCTGTGTGTATCGATATAAAATCATTGAGATCTAGATTTGGTGTTTGTAAGATGAATAAATTCTCGTAATAAAAACAAAAGAGATGAAACACCTTTTATTGTTTAAAAAATAGTATTATGTTATCTTAAAACACAAAACACTATTCCTGTGGTCTAAACTAAGACTTCTATGTAACACTGCTGCGTACCTCAGTAAATCGAACTGTGTCTGCTGCCTTTTCTTGTTGATTGAAAATGTCATGACAAATAAAGTTGTTGATTTCAACAGTTTCTCTAAAACTATACAAATCCTTCTGTTTTTCAGATTAATATTATTTCATTTTTAGTGCAATTTTAATCTAAATATTGCTATTATTAAAATCTTTTTCAAACAGATACTCCTTTTTAATTTTACGTAATAGACTTAAGTACTGACCTTTATCAAAATTTAAACTTGGCTTAGAATCATTTATTAGTGCTTTTCATGATGCACAGAAAAAAAGAAATATCCTTTATGGCAATTGATTTGAAGCACAAAATACTAAACGATCTCTCTCTACCTTTCTTTGTTCATCAGAGTATTAGTAATAATTATTTTCTGATTTAAAAACCTTTACCCATCTCTGAGTTATAAGTATAATACACCAATTGTCCTTTTATTTACAATTTATAAGACTTTCATCAATATTCCAAGTCCCAATGAACTTGAAACTTTGCAGTGTTATTGTTTTAAGAATAATTAGGGAGAAAACTTGTGCTTCTTGTCCAAAACACGTTTTTGGTCATGATATTTTGTATTTGGTTGCACAAAGTTTATAAAATGTAAAGGTAGTGCTGTGTACTTAACATAATTAAAATGTAGTAATACATGTATGAGGTTAGGTACATAGAGGTCTGAACAATTCTAATGGCCGTGTGGAGTTCCTCAGTGACTGCGAGGTTAAATCTAAATGAGTTAAACCTATTTCACAACACCTGATACTCACCAAACACTTCTAGTACAAAATACACCGTGTCAAATGACCTGATCAGAAATGAGGAACTTATCGACTTATCTAGTAAGAGACAAAAGATCTAGTGGTAAATTCAAAATCTTGGCATTGAGGAAAAGTATTGAAACTCATTTATTCACTTCAGTCACCAAATCTAGATCAGTATCATTTTACGTTTTATACATAGATGATCCAATTTCTTTCAATGATCCTGGGCTTTGAATTAACAATCTCTTCCATTTATCCAGTGTAACTGGAATTTAAAATGTCCAATGGAATTATCCTCACCTAGATATCCCACTTTCTAATAGCAGTTTGAACTTAAAGATTTATTCTATATATATATGGTCTTCCTTTTGTTAATAATGTAATCCCTAATACCTTTAATAAAGGTATAATTATTTCACAACTAAGACTATTTATAATAAGTCTGAATATTTTTCATTCCATGTCAAGCTATTAGCTGAAAATGTAAAAATTAATGGTTATGGTTTTCACACTGTAATCAAAATATACAGATTATTTCTCAATAAATGTGACATTAAACTAAATAAATATGGTTCCAATTCTATTCTAAAAGATACAATTTCCACTTATAAACATCGTTATTCCCACTTTTGAACCTGTTGACTTCTTGTCACCTCAACTGGCATTGTTCACCTTCAAGAACTGTTTGGACAAGTTATCATCCAACTATCTCCCAGTTTGGTCCTTTTTCATTTAATTCTTTCAGTTTTATAGTCTCAAGAACAGGTATAATCTTATTCTCTGCTTATCTTTATCAATTTATTTATTTTACTTTCTTATGCAAGTAAAATGGGACAATTAAGACCAGCATCGAGGTGTTACTTCAGTCTACTCATATTTGCTGTACTT
The DNA here is from genome assembly GCF_000517525.1 of Limulus polyphemus. Taxonomy (NCBI): domain Eukaryota; kingdom Metazoa; phylum Arthropoda; class Merostomata; order Xiphosura; family Limulidae; genus Limulus; species Limulus polyphemus. The sequence continues at coordinate 79,265 of NW_013667021.1, forward strand.
TTCTGGAATAATTTTTTCGCTATGATAAATAAAATGGTGCCTTTCCTTTTGACTTTGCATTGAAAGGAAAAGGATGGGCTGTTTTTTTCCATTATGTAGGGTTTAGGAGCATAATCACTTTTTATTCATTTATTTTA
>NW_013667021.1:80376-84184 GCF_000517525.1 Limulus polyphemus
TATATATATATATATATATATATATATATATATATATATATCTATTATTTTTATTATATTGACCTTTCACCCATGCCTGGCTAACAATACAGAAGTTACAACAACACGAATCACGTGCACTTATGTTACCGTATCAAATAACATAAAGGTGACCTTTGGTCTATACAAAGTAACTTCTCTTGGCTGTGTTTTAGTCGACTAGTATTTTGTAAAATACAGTCACATTTTAATTATTATACATTATATATGTATATAGATTATTGCTATTTCATGGTGGGCAGAGAACAGATAGCCCATCGTTTAGCTTTGTGTTTAATTCCAACCACCCTATTCTGGACCATTTGCATCATTACAAAATTGTGGGATTTTTAGTATACAAATCATCAAACATATTGTTATCATACCAGATTAAAAATTATTTTGGAGCTTTTGAAAGTGGAATATGAGAATACAGTTAGTGATTTTTAATTTGAAGTATATTATTAGGAAATTTCAATCTATATATGTGTGTGTGTGTGTGTGTTATCAAGCTTAGTCAAATTAAACTTTAGTGTAGTCTTTTTAATTTTTTTTTTTCAAAATGTTGGTGGTTTCGTTTTATTTCTTCTTAACTGTTGCAGTCCTCATGATACAAGTACGTAAGAAGTTTTGTTTAAATTTGTTGAAACTTCTATGTGTATAATTATCATGTTAACAATTAAAATTAAGCATTATTAAACTGTAAAAAAAATTTTTCTTTCATCTTTTTATTATTCTAGTCAGACATCAAATTCTAAGAACATTTGTATAGCATAGTACTTTTTTTTTAATATCTTTAAACACCCTAAAAAGAGAGCACTATCAACTTTAAGCTAAAAACCAATTTGGCAGAGTGGATAAGCCACTGGGATCTCCAATAGAAAACTTTTTGGTGAAGGTTTACTTTGCAGAATTATTTAGGATTAAATGGCTGATAGAGTATTGCTTCTTGTTTTATTGCAGGACCCACCCTCGTAATGTTTACCACTACTCGGTTTAAGCTACCATGAGTTTTGTCCCTAATGTAGTGACTAAGAAGCGCAGAAAATCAGACAACAAACCACAGTCGCAATTGTGAGTATCAAAGATATTAATTTTGTGTAGCTACTTTTTTTCTTTATTCTATCCATACTTGTTCGGAGAGTGATCAGAGTATCCTTTGACTGTTTTGTAAGCTATTAGATTTTAAAAACAAAAATGAGCTTACAAATTTTGCATTTCATGTTTATGATTCTGTACGTCTATTGTAAAAATTTTTGCATTTTACGCTTTTACGAAATTATGTTTCAACAGTATTTTTGACTGTACAAAAGGTGACAGCTCTGTAGAGTGTTTCATATTCATTGAATTTAAGTTTTTATGTTAATTTTTTGCTTCAAGTATAACAAATACTATCTACATATTCTAGAAAATTTGTACACTGTTATCTATATGTATATTATTACATGATTGTGCTTCTCCGTGTTCATTAACATCAGTGGATAAACTTTGCCAAGTTCACATTCTAGCAATGATATTCAAAATATAAGGCTTCACTTACTAAACCTGTTTGTTGTTCACACTTGTATAAGTTACTCTGTAGTACCTGTTTAACGTTGCTGTATAATACATTTGTACTGGAAGTAATTACTGAAGATAATCAATTTATATTTTAGTAGATGTCTACGCAATATAAAATTTTAAATGTTGGTGATGAAACAATAGATTAATCGCAATTGTTACTGTCAGCTACATCTTCGAATAAAACATATGTAAATTTGAATAAACCAGGAGCTACTTTCAAGGATGTTCATTTCTTTGTATGTGTGAAAATATTTTAGATTTGGAAAAAATGAGTAATAAAAATGCACTAGATTTCCATGATTTTGTCTCTTAATTTCTTCATTTATGATGGTTACCCCGCTTTTAAAATTGCTCTAACACTACTGTATAATACCTTGGTAATATAGCTTTAAAGTAAATTTGCACTGGAATTTATTATTAAAGATAATCAATTTTTATTATAACCAGTTTATGCAGGAACTTAAGTTTGATTATTCATTCTTTGGCAATTCAAAAATATAAGTTGTGATGCATTTATAATACAAGGCATATCTGTTTAGTTTTGTTTTTCACCTGAAATAAAAGAGTAGAGACAGTATAATATTTGTTACTGTGTTATTATTAATAAAGTTGTAAAAAATAAAAGAAATTGAACCCCCGTTACATTTTTACTCCTGTATTCCATTTTATTTTGCTGAGAGTGTTTGTAGAAAACTGTAGTAGTGGAGTTAGTTTAGCCTTCTCTTCAAATTAAAAAAACAAGTTCTTAAATTTAATTTTTAATTTTAATTTTCAGTCAATCATATACTCAAAATCATCATAAGATAATTCAGGTTTAGAGCCAGAATCATTGTCAGCTTGCACGAGTTCGTTTATCTTCTCAGTTTTGAAAACACTGGGGCGACTTGATACAATTTTGGGGTCTGTTTTCTCATAAAAATCAAACGATTTTGAACTGTACATATTACTAATGTTTTGTATAACAACATCATGCGTTTTCAGCAGCTGAGATTGCCATCTGTACAGATTAGGCTTTATCTTATTGATTTTATGTGTTCGTTTTGCATTTCTATTGGGAAATCAAATTCTGTGTATGCCAGATGGTGATGGGAATGCCTAAAGGGTTAATACATTTCTAAATTCTTTCATGAGTTCAGAAATTGCTTCTTCTTCTTTTTTTCTAGTTAGAAAATAAAAAATAAATATTTACTGATAATATTTACTAGTTTTTTCTTTTACTAATTTTTCTATTTATGTTTAGGAACAAGTGCCTTAATGAAAAACGCCGTCGAGAGCAAGAAAATACTTACATTGAAGAGCTGGCAGAACTGATCTCTGCTAGGTTTACTGACATGAGTTCCTTGTCCGTCAAACCGGACAAGTGTGCCATACTGCAGGAGACGGTTAACCAGATCAACAGAATCAAACATCAAGGTTGGTGTTACATTAAAATATCTGTAAACACAGAGCAGTATATAATTTATGGAAGTGTGAAAAATGTTTTAATCAAAATATAATTGATCATTCTATTGGAAAAGGGTGTTATTTCGAGGTAGAAATCAAAACAAAAACATATTTAATTATGATTGGCAATAATAGAAAATAAAAAAAACTACCAGAAAATAAATTCTAATAAATAATAGGCCCATGAATAATGAAGATTTACCATTTAACCAAAAATGATTGAATTAGAAGATTATTTTCATAAACAACATCCTCAAACTATTGAGTAATAGTTGAATCTTTAACAAGAATACCCATTTATTTTTATAATGTATGCTAATTTTAGATGGTCTGTTTCATAAAACAAGTATTGTTGTTGCATGGGACATTGCACTTGTTAATTTATTCTGTTCATTCACTGTCCACTTTAATCTGAAGAGGGAAGAATCTATTAGAAATGTACTTGAAGTACTCAAAATCAATGAATTTCAATTAGCATAAATAAATATGAATAGATTTTAGGTGTTTATAAGTAAAATGGATGACAAAAGATGGGTACATGTAAAACAGCTATAAAAGAAAAAATTGCAACTGTAGTGAAAAAAGAAAATTTTCATGTTGTGAAGCTCTACAACATTTACGTTACATGATTTGAAAACGTCGAGTATTTTACCTGATTAGGTGGCATTCACTTGTAGAACAAAGAAAGTTGTTATAACTTATACGAATGCCATTTAGCGTTTATGTGTCTGACTAAAATAATGGATTTGAGCGTGTGAGCTTCGTGTTAGATGGTAAGAAAATA
>NW_013667021.1:84205-86778 GCF_000517525.1 Limulus polyphemus
GATTACTAGATTGGGGATGGTCTGGTATATATAAGATGGTCACAACGTGACGAGACAGTGTGTAGTTAGTGAGTAATTGAACTGCAGTCAGAGAGTATTGTTGAAGTTAACGTTCATTGTTATAGCATTTGTTATAGCGCAGCTGTTGAAATTAAGTGTATCGTAAAGTTGTATTCGGAAAGAATAAAACAGTGTCGCCAAAGTTTCGTCGGAACGAAGTTACGGAAAATTAACTAACGAACGGAGGCGTATTACTATTTAAGAGAAAAAATTGCACGTGATGGGAACTGTATATCTTTGATATTGGGTTTTAGAGTTTCGATAAATATGTATATCATTCAAATGCATTCGGTTGCAGACCTGTCAAAATGTTCATAATACAAATGTTTCATGCTCATATGAAAACTATACTTTAGTGGTTTAAAAAAACTGACCTCCCACGTCTATCACTTTAAAAAAAACTTGACCCTTACTTAGCAATTTTTCCTGGTTTAAATTGTTTTTTCGATATCATAAATGTGAAAAAATCCTCAATTCTTTTGAAGTTACGATATAGTTTAATAAAGGAATGGCAAACGTAAAGAAAGAAAGTAAAAGTTTCTAAAATCTTACTTTAAGCTGTCAAACATATCCATAATGGTATTTGGTCTGAGCTAACCTGCTGTAATGTTGGTAAAGTTCTTATTCTAAATATTTTTGGTCATATTTAGAACTTAAAAAATTGGGCCTTATTTTTTATGAATAAAACATTTGTTTAATATTGCTACATTTTTGAAGGTGCCACTTCTACTTAGCGATTACAAAAAAGGCTAGTAATAATCAGCTAACTTTGATTTTGCTTGACTTACCTTGTTTGAGTAATTAATGTAGTAGAGTATTAAACTATGTTGTATTACAATGATTTTGAAGCCTTACCACTTAAATGCATTCCTTGTGTCCACATCTGGTTTTGCTCTTTGATGACTATGCAGTTTACTTTCCATTGGAAAAGATTTGTAAGACTGTCATCTCCAAAGCACACCACTTTCTGAATACTTTACTTAATTCAGCTACTGTACGAGGATGATGCTTTCCCAGGCTTATTTCAATAGTCCAGTTGCACACAAATCCATTAACACTGCATCCAGCAACTTGACTAGAAAGTCTTGTTATGGAATAGCATGATTACCCATTTCATTCTCCAGCTGCTTGAGATATGTGACTGAAAGCCTTATCTTGGCAAACTTATGAACCTATACCCTGTTGGTCTTATTTTCTGATGGAGGTCCTTCTTGATTATGTTGTGTATTATTTTCTGGAGCATGTGGATGCTTTTTTGGTTCAAGGACTCTCACTAATTGCTTACCAGTTACCTTGGCTGGGGTATGACTTGTTGTGGGTCTCTTTCGAGATGATCCTGGTACCCAGTTTGATCCAGTTCTTTTGTTTTCCAATGCCTTTAAGTATAAGGGATATCCTCGTCTGGAAAAATTCTAAATCCCCAATCTACACATCTTTATGATCTGGTATATGCCATTACATTGGAAATTTATAACAGCTATAGTTGTCTTGTGAATTGCTGATTTGCGTGTTCGAAATCGTTTTGATATAATAGACTCAACCCTTTGCAACTGTATATAGGGTTTCATTTTTCTTTGCTTTAAATACTAATTAGTTACTAACACTTAATGTTTTTGTGATATTTTGTTTGAAGTAACTAAGAGTAACCAAGGTTTTGTTACAAACTTTTGCAATGTCTGTTTAACAATCTTTAAAATATATGTATGATTATTTGGAAAGTAATGTATATCTCATGTTACTTTAATCTTAAATTTTTTCCAATAAGGTGAAACTGATGCCCTTCAGCAGAGTGAAGTATCCTCTAGCAATTCTACCATTTTAAGTAGCAACATTTTGGGACCACTACTGCTTGAGGTAAACATGCTATTTGTCAGTACAATATAGACTGTGAAGAATGATTTTTAGAGGAATTTTATTGATAGTTAATTTAGTAATTTCTTTAAAAAAGTGATACAATTTTCCAAATTCAAATTTATAAGAAGTAATTTCAGAAGGGTAACAACCTAAAATCTTTACTGGTATGGAACCTGTCTTGTATCAGTTATTGAGAATACATTTTATTTGAAATAATTTTCTGTTTTCCTTGTATTTTTTTGTCTGTTCAAACTTTCCTGAATAAAACTTGATTCCCAAGGTGCTTCTGCTGAACATTTGTTCTGAAACAAATATTCGCCTCTTCACACAGAATAGGTTCATTCCTCTGAGTTTGTGCAATCTGCCAAAGAGAGTTGCAAGTCACCAGCCTAGTGAAAACTCGCTCCTAATCTCAGGTGAATTTGTGTCACTGCGTGATGATCTAATCATGCAGCGGAACCCTCCACCGGTCGGAGTACAACACACCTCCATGCGCAGTGACTCCTCCTACATTCGTGCTCATGAATCCTCATGTGTTTGCTGAGATTTGCAACTTTTTCAATTTTCATGTTACACTTAATTGAGTTTTAACATACTCAATATAATAATGGCTGGAGACAGCTTGAGTGGGTAATGAAGAAAAACTTTAATATAAGTTT
>NW_013667021.1:87571-93074 GCF_000517525.1 Limulus polyphemus
AAACTTATATTAAAGTTTTTCTTCATTACCCACTCAAGCCGTCTCCAGCCATTATTAGTCTCAAAGTGGGTTCCTCGTCATCGAATTTGATACTCAATATAAATTGAACTCTTCTTCTGCTGATGTGAGTAAAGATATTTCTCACCCTGAACAAAATACCAATAATTTGGCAGGAAGTTCTTTACCTATGGAAGACATGGTGACCATTGTTCAACACGTGGTGGGGTCCATGATGCAACCAATACCTTCTGCTTCATTCCCTTTTATTCACTTCCCTTCCCCTTCTCTCTCAAACCTGAAGTTGATGAGGATTAATTTGAATGCCTTTTTCTGCCTCTAGGTTTTGCACTTACCGACTGAAGTACACTCTCAGTCTTCCTCAGATTTTTGAAACCTTATTACTTAGGTATGTCCAGTTCTTTCTCTCTTTCTCGTATCCTTTGACTCTTCCCTTTCTTTATTACACAACTTTTCCCCTCATTGTTTGTTTTCACCGCTCTTCTGACATTGCTGTACATCCTCATTGATTTTAAGATCAACCTTATGCCTCATTCCCCCTCATTAGACTGATTTTCATTTTTTTTTGCATATGGTCACTCAAATTTCCCATTCTTTAACACCCAGTCTTTGGAGTTACTCTTACCAGTTTTTAAGGTTTTCTTCTGTTTCCCTACCCAGTGCACAATTTGTTGATTTCAAACCTTTCTCTTTACCCTCCTTAGGTACTTCTCTTCCCTTCACCTTTTGACAGAATTGCTTCACCATTTTTCTGATGATATTTGTGGGGACTCTAGGTGTCTTCTCTTCTCTACAATGGCCCATTCTACCTCCTTAGAAACTTCTGAACACACTTCCCTTTTCCTTCACAGAGCTGCTTGTTTTGGGAGGTTTGTCAAGATTTCCAAGTCCTTCCATACCCTTACCCAATATTTCATCTGCCTGGGGGATTCTCTTCAACTCTCATCTCAATCGTTTTCAACCTTCTCCAGTTCGCTTACAAGGACCTCAAGCACCTGGTCACCAAAGTTTGCACCTCACCTTCTGTGTGAATGGTATTATCTCTTTTGGGAACCATGGTTTCTCTGAAACCCCTCATTTCACTTGGTTGCACACGTATGCACCCCTTACAGTGGGCATTGCACGACCAATGGAACCTATCCATGGATCCACTGTCCTCACTGATCCTCCTCCTTCCTCTACTGGCGGATTTTGCTTGTTGGCTAGACTGCTTCAACACCAACTCTGGCATTCCTTTACCTCCTCCCAAACTTGACCTTCACCTCTTCATGGATGCCTTTCACTCTGGATGGGGAGCGTCCCTTAACAAATGTCTGAATTTTGGGTTCTTGGGTGAAAATTTCTTCTTTTTGAAGTATATTAGGAAGACCCAAGAAGAATTGATGGGATTAATTGCAATATTGATGGAATTTTCTTACCTACTTTTGTATGATTCATATATTATTATGACAACAAAATCCTGGGGTCAAAAGCTCATAGAAGTTTTAAAAAATGTGTTGAAAAAAAAACCCAATAGGATCCATTATGACCCAATGTTAATTACAAGGTTAAGATATAACCATTTTAGATACAGGTTTTTTTTTTGGTGTTATTATCATCATAGATATGAAGGTCTATAAAAATTATTAATGAAATTGTGGTTTATAGTAGGTTGCATAAAGCTCAAAGTATAAGATTTTAATTTACTGTTTTTCTAGAAATTTCTAAATATTCACTAAATGCAAATGAATACTGTGGTTACAAAGTTGTATGATATAATGTAGAAAACTTTGAATATTCTGTAAGTCTGCATTTCTCAAACTTTAAATAGCAGAGAATGGCTTGGTGCTACCCTGAACTGTTACAGACCGCTTAAATGCAAGTACAATGAAAAACCATTATGATTTACAAATAAATGTTCTCTCAGTTTGTGTTTGTTTTTTATGAAATCTCGTGGACTGGTGCAAGTGTGGATTGTTGGTTGAGAAATACAGCTGTAATTAAAATACACAGATTGTTTGTTTATAATGTAGAATAAATTATGTTAACTGTAACTCTGTTTTACAGGCTTTGGATGGATTTTTACTGGTTATTAATGCTGATGGGAAGATAGTTGTTTCAGAAAATGTTTTTTCGTTTCTGAAATACAGCAAGGTTAGTCTTAATTACATAATTAAAAGGTATAATTAACAACTGATATTTAGTTAATTATTTTTCCATAGTTTACTGATGAACTTACAAAAGAGTGACATTTTTATTCACTAACATATATTTTTTGTCGTTTTGTGTTCTGTATATTTTCTACAAATAAAGAACAACTGTCGAAGGCTTAGGAGATGAGGTCTAAGATGCTGTGGTCAAAGGAGGTGGAAAAGTGGTCAAACATTTATAGAATTTCTAAATCAAAATGCTATTTGATTAGTTAATGTGTTTTTTTGTAAAAATGCAAGTTTTTAAAAAAATTGAAGTATGTTCAATGACTAAAAAATACTACAGCTAATCTTCTCACAAGCTAGACATTTTTGTTTTAAAATTTATTATGCTCCATATCTGTAAGAAAAAAGAAACTCGTACAGGTGCAATATTGTCTAAAGCGATATTACCGTGATTGTAGGTTTTAAAACAACTATGTTGTGCCCAGATGTTTAAAAAAATGAAATGATAAATATTAGTTGTGAGTGCACTGAAGGTTACTTTGAACAGGGAGTTCTGGTAAATAATGTAGGTATTAAAACTGTAAAATTTTTATATGTAATATCTTTACACCAACCGACTAAAGAAAATAAAAAGTTCACATGCTTTATGTTTACATTTCTCAACATTAACATATTTAAGTTCTTAGCCTAGTACATTATTTATAATCTTATGCATAAATGTTCCTCAAAATCAGTTCCATCAAGAAGTTAAAGATTATGTAATTATGCACTTATGGTGAAAGTACACACATAAAAAAAATTATTTTCCTGTTACTATGGTATGTAAACTTTAGCTGTAGTTTAAAATATGAGAATATTGGGTGAACTTACCAATGCTGTATATTTTGTAGGATGATTTGGTTGGGAAAAGCATCTACAGCATCATCCATGTCAGAGATCATGCTTTTTTCAGCAATATTTTGTTGTCCCTGTCACTAGGTGGGTAGTTTTGAGAAACATAGTAGATTTGTTTTTACTAAAAATAGATAGTATTTTTATTATTATTTTAAAATGCTTGATTTAACCATTGTGCTGCTGATATAGTGTTGTAGTTTCTCTAGGATGAAAGATATTTATTGAAACAGGTGTTTATGACTATGACTGGAAGATATTGAAATAGGTGTTTGTGACTGGAAGATATACTTGAAACAGGTGTTTGTGACTGTATGACTGGAAGATATTGAAATAGGTGTAGGACTGGAAGATATTTAAATAGGCGTTTGTGGCTGGAAGATATACTTGAAACAGGTGTTTGTGACTGTGTGACTGGAAGATATTGAAATAGGTGTAGGACTGGAAGATATTTAAATAGGTGTTTGTGACTGGAAGATATAAATGAAACGTGTTCGTGTCTGTATGACTGGAAGATATTGAAATAGGTGTTTGCAACTGGAAGATATGCTTGAAACAGGTGTTTGTGACTGTATGACTGGAAGATATTTAAATAGGTGTTTGTGACTGGAAGATATACTTGAAATAGGTGTTCGTGACTGTATGACTGGAAGATATTGAAATAGGTGTTTGCGACTGGAAGATATACTTAAAACAGGTGTTCGTGACTTTATGACTGGGAGATATTGTAACTGAAATAGGTGTTTGTGAATGTATGACTGCAGTGCACAATGGCTTCCACTTCATTACCAGATATTTAAAGTGTTGATGTCAAGGAATAGAGCAAACAATGTGTAAGATATACCAACTAATTTTGAGAGTTAGATGAATTGTGAATGAATTAGATAACTTCCTTAATTAGTTTTTTTTTTTTTATATAAACAACTAGATTTGAAATGTTGTCCATAAATTCCAAAATGAAAGTAACAAATTGTCTGATAAATGATCCAAGTGTGTTCTTTGTAAACTTAATGTGATATCCAGTGGATGTTTACTGTCACTGATATTTCTAGTATGTAGACCCATGATAGTGAAGATATATTCATAGAAAATCATTTTCCTCTTTTACCATCTACTTTTTTTCCTCAAAAAAACTTCTTACTTTGTACACTTGATTTTTTGTGGTTATTTTACTTTAATACTTTTCTCGTCTATGGAATTACTTAGGCTGGACATCAGAATCTGGTACCAGTAAAAGTCGCTTGTTCAATTGCCATTTCAAGGTTAAAGTTGAAGAGGATCTTGACAAGAGCATGGATGGAAAGCAAACTCAGTATGAAAAAATGCAGGTTTCAACAGTTTTATTACCTTACCCCCCAGTGGAAGGTAGTGCAAACTTTAGTGAAGGGTCTTCAGGTTGGTGGTGTAGTTGTTTCTTTAAATTCTTTAATAGATATGTTTGTGTATGCCATAAAACTGTTTTAAGTCTTTCTGATGTTTGCTGTTTTTTGCAAATCACATTGTTTGGCAAATAAGTGTGTAAAAAGAAATGCATTGTTTCAAAAACAAACTGTGTTAATGTGGAAGTTATTTTTCATGATTTCTAGCTTTCTTTCAACTGTTTATTGTAGTTGATTTCTATAAAGATAAGTAAAGTCCATGGTATTGCAAGCATCCTGGATACTTACAAGTTATTTTGATGACTATTGGCAGTTACACTTTTTAACATATCATTTGATATGACATTTTTAATTCATAAAAAAAAACTAGGGATTACACAATAAAAATGGAGTACCACGCTGTTGAAGTAACTGATGATTACACAATAAAAATGGAGTACCACGCTGTTGAAGTAACTGATGATTACGTAATCATCAGTTACTTCAACAGTGTGGTACTCCATTTTTATTGTGTAATCATCAGTTACTTCAATAGTGTGGTACTCCATTTTTATTGTGTAATCATCAGTTACTTCAACAGTGTGGTACTCCATTTTTATTGTGTAATCATCAGTTACTTCAATAGTGTGGTACTCCATTTTTATTGTGTAATCATCAGTTACTTCAACAGCGTGGTACTCCATTTTTATTGTGTAATCATCAGTTACTTCAACAGCGTGGTACTCCATTTTTATTGTAACGATAAAAAGAGAGTACCACACAGCTGAAGTAACTGATGATTACACGATAAAAAGAGAGTACCACACAGCTGAAGTAACTGATGATTACACGATAAAAAGAGAGTACCACACAGCTGAAGTAACTGATGATTACACGATAAAAAGAGAGTACCACACAGCTGAAGTAACTGATGATTACACGATAAAAAGAGAGTACCACACAGCTGAAGTAACTGATGATTACATAATAAAAAGAGAGTACCACACAGCTGAAATAACTGATGATTACACAATAAAAAGAGAGTACCACACAGCTGAAATAACTGATGATTACACAATAAAAAGAGAGTACCACACAGCT
>NW_013667021.1:94074-95987 GCF_000517525.1 Limulus polyphemus
ATAAAAAGAGAGTACCACACAGCTGAAGTAACTGATGATTACACGATAAAAAGAGAGTACCACACAGCTGAAGTAACTGATGATTACACAATAAAAAGAGAGTACCACACAGCTGAAGTAACTGATAATTACACAATAAAAAAAGGAGTACCGAGTATCATCTGAAATGGTTTTCATTTATAGGTTTTTAATTTTGTTGACTTAATTTTTTTGCCAGCTGTTATATTGAGGAGAAATTAATTGAAGTTTTTATTATGTTTTCTTATATATGCTGTCTGTTTTTTTACTTTGCTTATAGAGTCCCAGAACTGTTTGTTTTGTGTGACAAGACGTATTCCTCAAACTGAGAAGAGTCTTAGTAGGGCAGGGATTGAGCTGTTCACAACACGTTTAGATAAAACGGGAAAGATCACTGTCATTGATACAAGGTGTCTTTCTTATTAGTTATGTTTCTGTATTTTTTGTAGAAGTGATAAGTCATTACAAAAAAAGATTGATAACAAGTCCAAGAAATTTCTTGTATAATACTGTAAAAAATTGTTTCTATGGGCTACATGGTATTTTTTTGAAGCATAATTAACTTTTCATTATGTTTAACAGTGTTGGACAAATAAAATTTTAGTTTTTCTTGTTTCGTCTGAATTAAGATTTGTACAATTTTACTCCATTACATAGTCAAAGGTAGCCATAATGAATTATACAGTAAAAATAAAAGATGTGATTTGTGTAAAACACTCACTGGCCCTGTTAGGAAAGTTGGATTAGATTTTAATAGTTAGGATCAACTTCTTAATATTAATTATCATGATGTATTTCTGTGAATTTTAAATTTTGTAACTTGTATATAGTTGTTGTTGTTGTTGTAGCGAGTGTCCTTATCCAACATGTCAACTTTGTTGAGCAAAGACCAATTACCTGATTACTTAGTTTCCGAACTTGGATTTTCTTGTTTTGGTGTCATGAGGATGGACCATTGGATTCCTCTAAAACTCTTTGTAAAAGGTAACCACCTGCTTTGTGTTTGGTGGTAATCAAATCGGCTGAGATATTATCTACAACACAGGAAGTTGATTGTTTTTATTTTGTATTCGTTTATGAATGAAAGAGAAACTGTGATTTATTGAAACAATTAAAATTCTGGAAACAACCATTTTGAGATAACAATGTCCCTGGACCTCCTTAATTAAGAGAAGATAATATAATGGACTGCTTATGCAGTGTTTACTTTCTCTCTTACTTCAACTCCTCTTGTGTATAAGCTAGGAAAAAACATAATGATGACTGGTCTAGGCTATGTTTGAATTTAATTTGTAAGAAAATATGTGAATGAAACAGATTGAATTGTTCACTTCATGTTTGAAAAGTTTGCCCATCTCACAGTTCTATAACTAGAACCATTAGCATATCTTGTCCTGTGTTAAAAGTTGATAGATTCCTTTGGCATTAGCACTGGGTTCTACTCCACAAGATCAACAGTTCTTGCATTTGTGGGTTAAAGAGAGTTTGCCCTGTTAGACATACTTAATTAAACTTTATACTAAATATTCAATTTTTCTTTATGAATCCACTTGTTTTTTCTATATTGAGGAGTAGTAAAAAATGTACTAACAACCAGTCCTACTTTGTAAAAGACATGCTAACAACCAGTCCTACTTTGTAAAAGACATGCTAACAATCAGTGTCTTTTACAAAGTAGGACTGGTTGTTAGCATGTCTTTTACAAAGTAGGAGGACTGGTTGTTAGCATGGCTCTGTAAAAGACATGCTAACAATCAGTCCTGCTTTGTAAAAGACATGCTAACAACCAGTCCTGCTCTGTAAAAGACATGCTAACAACCAGTCCTACTTTGTAAAAGACATGCTAACAACCAGTACTACTTTGTAAAAGACATGCTAACAACCAGTCCTGCTCT
>NW_013667021.1:96943-109245 GCF_000517525.1 Limulus polyphemus
TAAAAAAAAATGCTAACAACCAGTTCTACTTTGTGAAAAAAAATGCTAACAACCAGTTCTACTTTGTGAAAAAAAATGCTAACAACCAGTTCTACTTTGTGAAAAAAAATGCTAACAACCAGTTCTACTTTGTGAAAAAAAATGCTAACAACCAGTCCTACTTTGTGAAAAAAAATGCTAACAACCAGTTCTACTTTGTAAGACATGCTAACAACCAGTCCTGCTTTGTAAAAGACATGCTAACAACCAGTTCTATTTTGCAAAAAAAAAGTGCTAACAACCAGTCCTACTTTGAAAATAAAAGTGCTGTCCTGCTCTGTTTGAAACACTACAACAACTTTCAGTATTACAGTTCTGTTTGCAATTAGCCTGTATACTTGCATAATAAAAATAAAAATCTGTTTTATTCTAATGGTTTCAGTGGTGTATCATCGACTTACAGCCAGCATCTTAATAAAGACTTTGTTGGTAAGAGTATTCAGGAACTCTGTCATCCCAAAGATCGACACAAAGTGAACCAACATTTGAAAGACAGTAAGTTATGTACCTGGTGATGAAACAAAGAGATTAAATCGGTACTACAATAAACATTATGTAGTGTAGATTGTACAGAATTTGATATATAGATGAAGTCCATAAAAACTTAAAATTTGGTATTCTAATAGTGCTGTCATCATTAATTGTTTGTTATTTAAATAAAGATCAGTTTTTTTAGTTGACTGTTAATTTTGTATTGAATTTATTTAGTGGCTTGAGCATCAAGTAGTCATTTCTAATTTCCAATTAAATTAGTAGGATAAACACTTGAAAGTACTCTTCATACATCATTTGGTGACAGGTTAATTTTCAGTGGATTATAAAACTTTTTTTTCTCTATCTCTAGCCCTCCAAACAGGCAGCAACACCAGTGGCATCTATCGTCTACAAATATCACAAGATAAATACATTTACGTTCAAACTAAAAGTAAAAAATTTAGCTACGGTCAAGTGACGAGTGAAGAGGAGTTTATTATGGCTACACATTCGATTATTCGGCAAGTGTAATCAATTGTTTTATTTGGCTAGAATGATTTGAATTTTCAGTACCTGTTATTTTTTATTTTTAGTGCAAGATTATTTATTTGGAAGCCTAAACAGTAAGTGCAGCATTTCAAAGTGACATAACATTACAGGTTTTTATTATAAAAGCCTTAAAATGATGCATATGACCTGAAAATCAATAGGATATTAATGCGAAAAACCAAACCAAAAGACTTTAACCTGTACCTTGTGTCAGATCGCTGAATCTTGAGCAACACTTGACATCTTATTCTTTATATTTGGGGTCACAAGGTGCTTTGAGATTTTGAACTGATTTACAACTATTTCATTTTTGTAGATCTATTTTTTAATCACGAGTTATTAAATTTTTTGTTTTGCTAAACCTTGTTTTACAATTTTAGTAATTGAAATTTTCTTTTGTATTATACTCTCAACTTTTTTTTTACCCCAGTGCTAATATGAGCTGGCCTTGGAAAAAAATTTCTCTGACAGTGACAAACTCCTCCCACGAGTTATATTTTTAAAGATTTTTGAGCAAAGTTCTCGCACTTTTATGGTCTCAGTTATAAATTGTAATAGGTTTCAGCCCTTTATAACAGTTGTATTTTATGTCATTTATAAAATGTTCAGAGTTTTATATGTTAATGATTTTGGCATTTACCTGGTAACTGCTGTACGAGTTTATTGTTTGTTTATGAAATACTGAAAAGTTTTTTTGGGGGAGCATATAACACTCTATCTATAGACATCTACTTTCTGCATGATAACTTAGGAGTTCTAAACAATAGATTTTAATCGGACTTTCACCATTTATAAAGGTAAACTTTGGTTCCTGCACAAAAGAAAACAACAAAAACAAACAGTAAAAAACTAAAAGTAAGAGGAATCAGTAAGTGTACTGATGGCTATTCTTTGAAAGTTTACAAGTAACTTCCTAGCAATTTGTTTACACTATTTTCAGTGGCATGGACAGTTTTGCATGAATTTAAATTTTACAACTTCTTAATAGTTAGCCATCTTATCGTTGTAGATGTCATAGCCACGGAGCTTTGTTGGGTGGAATTTTCTGTATAAACTCCTCCAGCATGTACCCGAAACAAATAAGAAATCATAAGAAGTCATCATACAATAAACTTGTAATTTTTGTACCACTTCTTCAAGGATTGGAAAAAAATAGAAAGTCACATATTTTTTTTTATTTATAAGTGTATGGCAGTTGGACTGGCAAGTTAGCTCTGGTTGCAGTAGCTTCATATTTCTGACATTTAGTTTGTTTGTCTTGAAACATCCACAAGATAAATCAAATTTGAAAATACAGTAACTAGAGGGAAATTTGTAGGAACAGTTTTTTTTTTTTGTTTTTTTTTCAGACCTTCAGGAAGGTAGTATTAGCTTTTAAGGTGCATAACCTGAAATGTATCTGTTTTTCAAACTTAATATTTAAATATGATATACTTTAGTGTACTTAGTCAGTGTATTGTCATGTTTATTATTTCTGAGAAATATTAAAATAAGTTAACTTTTTAACATGTAAAATTGAATTTGAATATCTGAAGTAACTGTAAGAAAGCAATGCTAGTTAAGAACATTGAAAGTTAGAAAAATTTTGCTATTAGAGGAGAAGCATAAAATAAAAATGCATTTTGATGATTCAGATCAGATGTTAAGAGTTGTAGATATCTAACTCTTTCTTAAATCCTCAACTGCTACACATCCTCGGTTCTTGTAGCAGTAATGATGTTACATGTTTTTACTACCTATTGAGTGTCTTTATTTGGATATATTCTTTTACACAAATGGGTAGCCACCTATTGGTGGATTCTTTTTCTCAGATAAAATACATAACGCTTGTAAAGTAACAAGGCAACTATATCTTTAAAATAAAATAATTTCTTATTTTAAAATCTGATGCACCAATTTTGTGGTTCAGTAAAAGCGTCATGTTTGTTGGCTACAAGGTTCCAATACCTTATCAGTGATAAGGTATTGGAAAAGATAAAATACAGAAAATACAGAAAATACTACAATTATTTTAAATACCGGTGTAATCTGTTTTGTATTTTATTTAAAAATGAATAATTTTCACTCAATTTTTTGATCTGTCCTTTACACTGAGTGTTGCAATAGATAAAAACAAAATTATACAATATGTGGACCCCATAATTGGCTAGAACCTTGGTAACAACAATGTGATGTAATGTGTTTTATAGCAAGCTAACTCAAGATGCACAATTGTTTTTAATAAGAGTGTGTGTTGTAAAACTTGTTTTAATATGTGTTTTTCATGTCGATAACCAGTTTTGATTTTTTTTTTCAAACTCGTACTTAATTAAAAAGTGGAGTATTTATGTATAGGGAATAGAAAATACTAGTTTAATGCTATCAATGTTAATTTCTTGTTTAGTTTTTAGAAATATTTTAGTCAAGCAAAGAATCGTTATGTTTTGTAAACTAGTATGGAAAAAAAACAGTGATTATATAGTATATGTTTTTGTTTTGTTTTTCACCCAATTCAACAGAGATAGTGAAACTCCCCAATCTTTAGAAAGCCTTCAAAGGAGTAGTACACCTGCAGTCAGCGGGAATTCACCTTCCACCAGCCTCATTGGTAATTTGAATGAGGAATTGAATGGTGTGAACTCTGCAGAAAATGTCTCGATGAACACATCTACTTCAGTTTATGGTGGGTTTTCAACTTTCAGTCCTTCTTCCCATGACTTTGGATTCAATGATCTAGGGCTGGACATTTTTTCAGGTCCCACTTGGGATTTGATTGTTGGGAACCACCGAGAGGATGGGCTGGCTATCACTGGCACCACCTCTTACACTTCCACTCTCAGCCCACATACTCAAATGTCTACATCACCAAACAGTAACAACAACTCTGGTAGTGTTCACTCTGTTGCTCAGGGTTCCCATTCATCAAATAGTGCCTTTTCTCCTGAACTGACACAAGGTAAGATGTCACCTGCCACATGTTCACCAGCTGCCCAGCTTACTTCAATTCCAAGTCCTACACCATGTGGAAACACTTCATTCAGTGTGTCATTCTCTCTCAGCTCTATACAGTCTTCACCATCTTATGGAAAAGTGGAATCCACAGGAACCACTGCTGACATAAATAACACAAGTCCTCCATCTTTGCAAGAAAACCAGAGCCTTTCCAAAACAGCTCAGAAATTAAGAAACTTGTTAACTAAGACAACTGAAAAAGTAAACTCTTCACATACTATTTCTACTACAGTGTCCAAGGGGTATAGTGTAACTTCAGAAGTTCCAACTAGTAGTAATAGTGGTTTAGTTTTACAGACAACACAGCCAGGTCTTTCAGAAAATGGCAGAGTTATTTCTTCTTCTGATAAGGAAAATATTTTGCATGAATTGTTAAATGAAGAAGATGAAAAAACATCTGCACTACCTGAGGGTGCTTTGAATATTGCTCATAACAAAGAACTATTACAAGAAAATAGTCCGGAAGGTTTGAAAAGTGAACTCAATGGAGAACACCAAATGAAGACTATGAACAATAACACCATGCTACGAAAGGTACGACTTAACCTTTCTCTGGAAGTTAAATGCTTATTTTCCACAAATTATAAAAGAAACTGAATAACACTTCATGTGACTTCTGTAATTTGTGTAATTTTTTTACTTTGGACACAAATTTAAAAAAAAAAAGTTTTCTTTTAGTTCCTGATGATCTGTGTTTGTCATCAAAACAAAAATTGTAGCTAGTGAAGGGTAAAACCAAGTACTTTTACGCACAATTTCCTTGTGAAAATATGTTTTTGTACATGGATTTGATTAAAGATGTATATTGCTAATTATTTTATTTGCCTTTCGTAGTTACTGAATGATGACGACTATGAAAACGGCTACAGAAAGTCTCAAGACGTGCGTCTTCTAAAGTCAAAACTCAAAGATCAGGTAAAGTTTCTTTTGTAAGTGTGGTGTACTTACATACGGATTTTGTGTCTTTTCGTGTAATTTACTGTTTAGATAATTTTATTGTGTCATTTGAAGGAGAAAACAAATTTTTTCAACAGTAAAGAGGAGAATGACACAAGAAACATCTTTATTTTACAGAAATGTAGATGTCTCAGGATACAAATGATTCCATTTTCAGTATCTACAAACAGAAATATAAATACCTCTGTCTTTGAGAATAATTGAAGATGAAATTGGATGAAATTAGGACACAGAGATAGGAAAAATATAAATTACTTTATATAATATAACAATTATATTCAAAAATAACAAAATTGTAATATATATATAAATGGGAGACATATTCTTTGTCAGTAGTTACAAATCACTACTGGCTTTCCTAAGGATGGAGAAGTTGGAAAATATTGACTTGCTGATTTATTTCTTTGCTATATTGATGTATTGTGAAGAGGCAGGGTTTGCTTGGTTCTCGTGTATTCTTACTTTTAGGTGACATTTGGTCTCACCAGCAGAGGGGTCCTCACAGTTTCCACGCATGTAAATAGTGATACAAAAGCCATTTAAAGATATATATATATATATATATATATAGTTGTGGAAAATTTGTTTTCCAAAATTTGAAATTTTAAGTTAATTTTCTAATACAGACATGCATCACCACTGGCTCATTCTGCTTGCATATTGGATTCCGCTTGATCCAAATAAAACAAAATTTAAACATTTCACAGCTCTTCTTACCCATTTTTCTTTCATAGTTAGTTTTTTTAACTCGAATTTACATGTGGTAAAAATTTTGTTTTTTAACTTGAACTTTATAAGTGATAGAATCTTCATCTTTCCAATGATGAAATCTGGCTCCCTCTACTGATTGTTAGAGAAGACAAATCCAGAACCCACCTGAGGAAAGATGTGCTATTTAATGACTTAATTAAGTCAATACTTGACTTAAGCTGTTGTAAAATTCGGAAACAGAACTACTGTGGACCATCAAATTAATTGCAGACATAGAACTGAAGTATTTTGAAAACATGATCTTAAAATTCTTTTGATATTTTACCAGAATCAAAACGAAAATAGCCAAAGTGCAGGAGAGGTAGATTCTCAGCCTGCAAATCAGTCAGCTACAAGTGATCATTTCTTGAATCAGTTGGGGACTGATTCTTCTAGCCAGCCGGGTAACACCTTGGGTCCTTCTAACTTAGACGATGTCACAAACACGGCTGTTAAGAGAAAATCTTCAGATTCTATATCGGACTCATCTATGGAAGCTCCACAGAAACGTCCCAATCATGTAAGTATGAACTTTTTGTTTTACAGTAAATTTTTATTAGGTGCTTTTGTTTATTTATTTTGTCATTAGAATATAAATAGCTTTTATTTTATTTTTCAGTTTGAGTATACTAATATGATAATACTAAAAGTACAACAGTATGACCCATATACAAAAAAAAAAAAGTTGGACTTTTATTAACTATTTATTTTTGTAAAACAACTAAATAAAGCTATATTTAGCAGCTATAATTCAATTGTCTTGATCTTCTATAAAATTATTTATGATGGTTTACAATGGGTCATCCCTGTAAAGGTCAAGGTGGTTCCATAGGTCAGTAATAATCGTCACAGAGAGGTACAAGCCATTACATTGTATTATTGTAAACAGTGTTAGATTAGTGATCCTAGAATACTGTTAGGACATGTGGGCTGTGCAATAAATTTCTTTTATTACGAAGATTATTTTGTATTGTTAGTTTAGTATGCAACTTTAACCTAAATCAGCCACATTGGCTGAACCTTATGAGATATTATTGGGATTATGGTTAAAAATATTGCTAACAGTTAAGGGTACCCAACAGTTGAATCATCACTGTATTCTAATAATTACAAATAAAAATGGTGTATTAAATTGGCTATAAGAATGACTGGGTTAAACTTGAGGTCTGACCTGTGTAAGTAGTTTGTGTTGATCGTAAATCAGTTATAGGTAAATATTTAATGAGCTTGAACTAGCTTTTTCAATATTTGTTGTTTAAGCTGTACATTTTGGGGGTCAAACACTTTCATTGCCTTTAAAACATTTTAGTGTTACGGTTATAAACATTTAAACCACTTCTTATCCGTAAACAAAAAGTTTTGATGATAATTTTGAATGTTCACATACAAATTGGAATAACAACTAAAGTGTAGAAGGTCGTGTGGTGTTATATTTCTTTTTGATGTTTTTTTTTTTATCTCTAAACTTATTTAACATATAGGTCTTGTCCTTATTGTTTTCTTAATCTGAAAATTACCTCCAGTTAGGAGGTCAGAGTACACATTTTTTCATTCTTTGTTGCAAGACCTGATCATTAAAAAAATTAGCATTCATTTGCCCACTCACTCACTTATATAATATTAAGTTATTAATTTTCTTATATTTTGCTGGCCAAGGTTTTACTCACCTGAGAGAGCTTACGGCTGTGTTCCCTGATAACTGACAACTGTTTTCCTTGAGGGCTTATTGCCAGTCTAGTTTTGCCTATAAGAATGGTTTTTAAGATTCATGTCCTTATAAAGAAAGTTCTTCAAATTGACAAGACACAATACTTAATATTTCACTTTACCCATAGGCTTACTTGGCTGGACAAAATCCAATGCTGGTGTCTATGCTTGCTCAAACTCCAAAAACTGAGCCGTCCATCCCTACCACCATTGCCAGCTCCATTATGTCTCAACTTCCTCAGGATCGACTTCCAAGAGGTCTTGAGAAAAAGCTTCTAAACACATCTGCCAAATCAAACATGCATTCAGTATCTTCAACAGTAGCATCCACAGTGTCTACTTTAGCTGCAACCCAGCAAAGTTGTACAACTTTATCCACAGCTGCTATACGTAACCTTCTTGAACAAGACGTTGTGACGTTTGACTCATGGGGTCAACTAGCCTTCAACCATCATCAACTATCCAGCACAAGTTTCCCTCAACAGCAGCAACAACCTTCACAACAAGAATTACTGCTGAAAATTCTCAACAATCCAGATGCTCCACAGCTTTCCAGATCATTAGGAATCCACGTGACAACAAATAATGGAACTGCATCACCATCCAACATCTTTCCAACTCCTGGGCAAATAAGCATTCCATCATCTTCACATGTGACGCTATCAGAATTATTAGGAGATGTTATTTCATCAGAGCCAACAGGGACAGTAGGAGGCAGTGATCATGTCTCGGACCCACTTTTGTCCCAAATCTTAGAAGAGGTAGGTTTATGGATCCTTTTCTCTTTTTTTTCATGCTTAGGTATTATTAGCAAAGGCACCTTGCATTGTTATGCCCGAACTTACAAAATTTCATCAAAATTGGTTCAGCCAGTCCTTCATGACAGCTATTGACATCAGTCGGACAGATGAACAACTTTATATATAAAGGTAGATAAATCGCAATTAAAATTTAGTATTTTTACTCATTTGTGAAATTGAGCAATCTGTGCTCTATCCACGATGTGTATCAAAACCTGATTTTTAGCATTGTAAGTCTTCAGACTTACTGCTGAGCCACTGGAAAGGGGGCAGGGCTGTTATTGGTAAAAATACCAGTTAATCTTTTGTATAGTTACATGTAGTTAAAGTAGCACGTTAAGTTAGAAAAGGTGAAATGTGTTTTAAGATACATCATAAAATCATTGTATATATACAATATATTGTGTTATATGTTATTTTTCTAAAGCAGTAAAACCTGTATGATTTTTTAAAATGAGCCTTAATTAATTGAAGTAGACAGATGACTTACCTACTTTTCAATCTATCCCAGTAAAAAGGCATCAAAAATAGGAAAATTGCTCTCGGGAAAAGCAGGAGAATGCATAAAATTTAATCCATAACTCAAAAGCTTCTGGGGCCCTAAAGTGGGCCCTGCACCATGGCTATAATGGGTGCACCTGTGGCTCACATTTCCTTTCTTCACTTGATCATATAAACATCGGGGCAACCACTTGTAATTTGCCTCCTACACCTTTGCTATGTACTTTGCAGCTCAGTGGTAAGTGTGGGAGCTTATAATACTAAAAATTATATTTTAGTACCTATTTTGTGGGCAAAGGTAACACATTGTGTAACTTTGTACTTAATAACAAACACACAAGTTTGATAATTTAAAATTACCCATTCTCATTCAAGTCTGATGAAAGACTGTACTCTCGCTAGTACATCTCCAGGTTAGAATAGCTAACATGCACCAGCTAGCCTGTGTTGTCCCGAGTTACAGAAATTTTGTGTTTAAATCTTATTAAGTTTTCCTATATGGCAGGTTTGGAGCCTGGAACAAGAAATGGAGTCTCCATCTGCTGGTGATTCAGTAGTGGTGAAGTTACTCGATGAAGCATTTAGTCAAACATCTGTATCAAGTACAACCACTGCTCAACCAGCACCACAACCAATGATGTCCACTCAAGATCTTCAAGCAAAAATGGCTATCAATGCCATTCAAAAGCAGTTAATGAGCTACGAAACTCCTAGCAGTGGAAGTACCCCAATGTCATCAAGTTCCCGTGTAGTTACTAGTCCAGCATTATATCCTCAGTTAACTACTGCTACATCTCCCAATGCCATGACAACTTTTGTATCATCCCAGTCCTCGTCTCAGCCTCCAACTTACAACAGTGTGGTGGTTAGTCAGAGATCCAGACTGCCCAATCCAGGTGCAATGACCAATGGGCAGCAAGTTTTAGAAATAGTTAATGTTCAGCGGGCAGGTTTGTCTCAGTATCCAGGAGCTGGAGGTATCCCAGCCAATCTTGCACCACAGGTAGGAAACTCTAGTTGTTGCAAACAGTTCTTTCACTATTGGCATTGTAAAATCTTTTGAAAGTGCTCATAAAACTGCACTGACTTCCATTTCTTTATTTTCTGTTATTTTCTTCTTTTTTTTTTGGTTTGTGTGTGTGTGTGTGTGTGTGAAGAGTGTATTTGTATTTGGCAACTGTTTAAAAGCTGGCTATATTTTCTTGGAGTTATACTCTTTGGTTCTGCTTATTTGCTTTGCTGCTGCTGGGTCTTTAAAATGTTGGTTAATCCAAACATTTAATTAGCTTCTCCTTTACTACTAGATTCTACCTTTGATTGCTGCTGAGAAACTGATCTTGACATTATGTTGATAGTATAGTTTGTTTGTTTTTTCATTCTTCTCTCATGGTGTTTAATGAGACTCAACATTGCTAAACGTTTCATGAAAGATTGGTTTGTTCTCTTATGGGAGGCCCTGTCTGCTGTATTGGTTTTTACCACACCCTGCTTCCAATTCATTTATGTAACATGTTTCCTTAGATGTTATGATTTTATATAATCTGTTATTCAACTTTTTCATAAAGAAATTAGAATTGATTCATTATTTTTTCATATTTAGTTTTTTTTTAAACAGCAGATGTCACTTTGGTTCTTCTTGGTCCAGTAGCTATTGTCTTGCTTTTGATTTTTCATTAATATACTCTTTGCTCCCTTTGTTATTTTCTGGAGGCCTAATGTTTTATATGACAGACTGAATCTGAGGGTCCACAGTTCATGTCCTGTTGCCACAAAATTGTGCTCTACAATCTCGCTATGCGATTAGAGTAGCTCAAGAGTTCGTGGTAGGTGTTGTTGACTAGCTGTCTTCCATCTTTTTTTGATCAGTTCAAAAATTAGCGATGCCAATCCAGATAAGCTTTATGTGAATATCCAAAATAAATGTATGCTAAACTCCACATTGTACTTTTTTTACTTGTATATGTCAGCCTACTACTATCACCATAAACTTTATTGTTTTCTGGGTCTACCATTCTTAGCACTTGGCTTGTACCTCGTTCATGGGGCGAGGGTTTTTTTCTGAAACACCTTTATTTTCTTTGTTTCAGTATCACTTGTCAATCTGGTTTCTGTAGAATTATGGTGAACTTTGAAGCCGTGCAAGTCTGAGCATTTGGTGATCATTAATTCTCACTGCCACATTCATAGATAAGCATCTTTACCAGGTTTATTTTTTAGACACACAAAAAAAATGCTTTAATATTTCATTACATATCTAAAACTTGAAACTGGTAAACTTTGGGAAGTTTGAACCCTTTTTTAATGGTGGTTACACAGAGGTTCCATATTCACATGTGGTCATCATCATACTTTTTAAGGCTAAAACAAATTTTTAATGTTTTGTAAGTACTTGCTGATAGTAATGCTCTAGAGGAGAACATATATATTTTCACATCTTCATCTGTGTTTCCCTTCACCTTTTTTTTTTTTTTGTATGCTACAGTTGTACTACCTCTGTGAGATGAGGTGATACTTGATATAAAATAAATATCATTTAACATTGTTTAAATTGTGTAAATTTAGAAAATCTCTGAGAATTGGGTAATTTAGGATATTAAATAATGCTCATTGAATATGATTTAATACACATATGGATTTTCTCCACATTTAAAACTTTGTCGAAAACTTTTCTCTCTCTCTCTCACACACGCGCACACTTCTAACATTTGGTGAATATGTGAAATTTATTATTATTTTGTTTTATTTTTCCAGGTGAGGAGTCGATTATATGAAAGGCGTCAGAAATACCTCCTGCAACAACAGAAGAGACTGTTAGCCCAGCAGCAACAACAACAACTCACCCTTCAAACTCATCAGTCTGTTGATGATCAACTCGCCCTTTCTTCTGCTCCTCGTTTCCCCAAAAATATGAATGATTTGTTAAATAACACTGTTGCTCCTAATGTAACACTACAGGTTAGAAATTCTTTTGTTTTCACAAATTACATCGTTAAAATCAGATACTCTAAACTTGCACTGAATCCATGAAAAGTTTTAGTTTCATTATCACTAATTTGAAATTTATTCTTATTTATCTTTGATGGGTTAAGATCAAATTGTAGTCAATCTCAGAATTGTACCAGTAGAGGGTGTCAGTTTCAATAAAACGGCAGTATATTGAACTCAGAAAATAGCTTCCACGGGTCTGACCAAATCAGCATACAGTGTATCAGCAGTTAAATAAAACATGTAGCTTTTATGGGTCTGACCAAATCAGCATACAGTGTATCAGCAGTTAAATAAAACATGTAGCTTACATGGGTCTGACCAAATCAGCATACAGTGTATCAGCAGTTAAATAAAACATGTAGCTTCCATGGGTCTGACCAAATCAGCATACAGTGTATCAGCAGTTAAACAAAACATGTAGCTTACACGGGTCTGACCAAATCAGCATACAGTGTATCAGCAGTTAAATAAAACATGTAGCTTACACGGGTCTGACCAAATCAGCATACAGTGTATCAGCAGTTAAATAAAACATGTAGCTTACAC
>NW_013667021.1:110126-111150 GCF_000517525.1 Limulus polyphemus
ATATATATATATATATATATATATATATACATGATATGAAGAATTCCCCCCCTTTTTTTTAAGGAAAGATTCACTACAAGTTTCAAACACCAGGTCGTATTGCTTTTGTAGGATTTTGCATGTTTATGCTGCTTTCTTATTGTAAGTTAGGATGTGTGTTGAGTCAGACTTTCATTATGTGTTGCCTGAAGTATTTTTTATCTAATTTTTATCCAATTCAACATTTTCAAATATGTGCAAAATGTATTAAATACTAAAGCATCCAGGCATACTTTTACCGAAGTACAGCAGCTATGATCCAAATGTGAGATCAACATGTTATTGAAAGAATATTGTTAAATGTCTGAAGCTATGTATAAAAGTATTTTTAAACATGTATTTGTGTTACTAATTTAAGATATTATTTGTGGACTACAATAACTTCCCACTGTTTAATATCTTTACACTGCAGCGCTCGTCCAGTGTACCTGAGCATCTCTCACCTCATTACTCGTCCAACTTGGTGGGTCAAATTTCAAGTCATGTTGGACAAACTGTACAGTCTCAGCTGTCACCTGGTCAGCAGTCTCCATACTCACCCTTATCTCAGCCACCATATCCCAGTTCAACACCTCCTGCTAGTTCATATCAACAACAACAACAACTTTCACCACATCCAATGCCAACATATCCTTCTAGTGGTCCAGGAAGTCCTAGGTCACCTCATCTTCAAACGGTGTCTCCACAGCCAGGAGTAAGCCAGACACAGTGGACTCAACATCCTGCAATATCGCTGCAGAAACAGAATCCTATGTTGAATGCCCAGTTATCACAGGTACAGACAAAATAAGTTTACTAACCTTAAGTGCGTGTTTTTTTGTTAATCCAACATTCTCGTTGCCATCACGAAAATGCTATGTTATCTTATCAGAACTATACACCTGGAAAAAAGTTAAGCACCCCCGTGTTTTTTTCAAGTGATTCAAATTCGACGTTCTTGTGACTGATTATAAATTACCATTCAATCTAAACATGTTTATCAAAT
>NW_013667021.1:111881-130222 GCF_000517525.1 Limulus polyphemus
GGTAATTTATAATCAGTCACAAGAACGTCGAATTTGAATCACTTGAAAAAAACACGGGGGTGCTTAACTTTTTTCCAGGTGTATATATCTTATCTGCTAAGTGGACCTCTACTTTTTATTTTTTTTTCCTCCTGACTGAAAAGGTTATTTTGGGGGGGGGGTATAGGGATGAAAGTGCCCGTTCTTCTGTAGGCATCTACTTTCCGTATGGCTTTGCATGGCCAGTTGGTTAGGGCACTTGCCATGCAATCTGAGGGTTGTGGGTTCAAATCCCCATCCCACCAAACATGCTTGCCCTTTCAGCAGTGGGGGTGTTATAATGTGATAGTCCATCCCACAAAACAAACAAATACTTTCCGCACAAAAACTAAGAGTTTAAACAGCAGATTTTAATCGAACTTTACGGGGCACTTTCTTTGGGAATGGGGAAGAACCATATTTGATTTCTTTGCAAAAGAAAACAAGCCACAAAATACAATAAACAAACACTAAATACTAATGGTCATGGTTATTGACCATTCTACTGATGGATTTTTTTCAATTTGTATTGCTTGTTTTAGAATGTAGGCTTGCATAAAATATTCAATAAATGCTCTGAACATAGGGCACCGAAATTTATTCACTCTGTTCAAGGTGTTTAAAGAATTTTATGTGTAACAACAGTTTATCTCATGGAACAAAAGAAAAATTAGGCTTAACTTGTTTCATTTGTGTACTTGTATGGATTGCTTAATTTCGTCTTTTCTATTGTGAAAGTTTAATTAATAATTTGTTTTTATTATTCACAAGCCCTTCACATCTCTCTTCACTTTCAAAATACATTATTGAAAAGTACCTAAATATAAATGTTCTACTTCAGTCTATTAGTTCTAGTTAATAAATTTAGTTTTTGTTTACTGGATTACGGTCTCGACTGACCAAAAGTAGGGGTTTAAGTTGCTTTGTTCCTTTTCTATGTTACCCGTAGAAATACTCTACAAGTCAATTTTGGTTAAATAAGAATTGACAAATAAGCATTTAATTATCAGTCCATTCAACTTGACCAGTGTTTAAGGTAAGCAACCTGGGAGTCATGCTATTGTAGAATTAATTAAAGTCAAATTTGCTATTGCTCTTTTCTATTCAGTGTATTTGTTTATGTTAACAGAGTAGTTATGGAGGACAAAACAAGTTTGTAGGACAACAGCAACGACAGATTCATATCCAATCAATGCCAAGCTCCAGTTCTGGAGGTACATCTCAGAACCCTTCTGTTTCTACTCAGAGAAGCCCCCAATACATGCCTCAATCTTCTATAAACGTGTATCAAAAAAATCTGCATCAGCAGAGGCTTCAAAGATCTATGTCGATGTCTGGTAGGTTTCTACATTTTAAATACTTTTTTTTTACTATTATTTTAATGGCATTCCAGCATTAGAATAATATTAGTTTACAAATTTTGAAAATATACCTTTTAATACTCAAAATTAATTATATTAAATTTTGATCAAATCGTAAAACTTTTTATCCAAATTTTACCTGGTTAGTAAAGAATAGGAGTATCAAGTGTTACTTATCCGAAAGTTATTTCGTCACAGCAGCACCTGGTATATAAATGCTAAGTTGTCAAAATTTGAGTAAGAAAACCCAGAAACTATTTAATTTAAAGTTATATGAATAATTTTATTTAAATTTATATAATTTTTGTATTATTGTAAAATAATTTCTATATCATTACCTCACATTTTATGAAACTGCAAAAAATTTCAATAATTATGATAAGCCTTTGATTAATCAAGTTTTAGTTTTTCTCATTCTTGTTACCTTAGGATAAACAGACTTGTATATTGTCTATGAAATTAGAATATGTTAATACAATAAATTTATGATTCTAAAACTAAATTTTATTAACTTCTTCCTCACAGTATAAACAGTTATTAAAGAAATACTTAAGAAAAGTCGTTTCTCGGTATAAAGAGCTTTTAACTTGTCATACAAATAGTTTAGTTAGTAAGACTTAAATTTATAATTTTGGATATTAATGACATATTTTTTATAACTTAAAGCTTAAAGAATTATAAAACCTTATCTTTGTGACCAGCTTTGATTATTCCAGAAAAAAACCAAGTTAATCACATCCATACAGACAGTTGTACGTAATTCAGAAAAAGGCATAATAAATGACTTTTATATGTAAACAAGCTGCATGACTAGGATTTGATTTTCAGTTTGAGATCATGGTTAAAAAAACATGAAAAACAAACTTTTATTATTAAAGATTATAACATGAAAAATTTGTTCGTTTATTTGTTTATTATTTAGTCATTAATAAAATAATAATAATAAAATAAAGTATTTGCAGGGTGGGTAAACTCTCCTTGTACACCCCAACAAGTACATGCTGCAGGAGAACGGCATCTCTCCCCTCAGCCACAAGTTTCTCCAAACTTCAGTAGTCATTCGTTGCCGGGAAACCCAGTTTCTAATTCGGTTAATCCTAGCAACACCTTAGTTTCAACCACAGCTTCTGTCAGCTACAGTGTTGCAGGTGATAACTCCAACTATTTTGATCAACAAAGCCTCCAGCTTTATACCAATACAGCAGAAGAATGGTAACATTTGAACCTGTATCTTTCTATATAGTTTAACGCTCGTCTTCTTAATTTCCTTTATATGTTTCGATGATTATCAAGTTCAAGTCGTATTGAATGATTTAATTGTTTGAGGTTAGAGTGATGGTGTTTTTCAGTTTTCAGGTGTGTATATATGTATGTATATGTGTGTATGTATCGCACGCACACACCATTGTATCTCTAATTTTGCTTACTCTTCTTCCAGTCGGAGTGGTCTAGCTAGTACTGGGGGAATGACATCAGAATTTGTACGGCAGGAATTAAGAGCAAAAGTTGGGGCAAGAACTCAGCAGCAAGGGATGGTAAGAAGAAAGAGAACTTGTCTCATATTTTAGGCTCATAAATTTATATATTTTGATTGAAAAACCTACACTAATACTTCATCTGGAGCTAGTTATATTTTGTTTTTAAATAAACATTCTAGCACTGTATTAACACTATAAGAAAACAGTACACAAAATAGACTGAATTTGTTGATGTAAGTAACTTATTTTTTATGATACCAGCTTGAGGACATGGTAAAACATCTTCGTTTTCATCCATTTTTCCTGTGTCAAATGCTTGTGAAGTTTGAGCAAGTGAAAAGACGAGAGCTTTATAAATGTATTGTTTGAGGATCACACTGAACACATTCTCAATGTTTTGTATCGACATTCAGTAATGTTTTCCATGGATTTTTAGTTAAATAAGTATCGAAACAGGTAGAATAAAATCTTTGATAGGTTGTTTAGGCATAATGAATCTAAGTTTCAAATGGACAACAACTGCCTGTTGTAGAAACCTACAAATGTAGAGGACAACGTTTCGAAAGTCTTCCACCTTTCGTCTTCTGGTCAGTGTGTGTGTGTAGTTTGGTCTTTATAGTGTTCTAGTGGATTGAGGAGAGTGTGTTATGATTGATTGGTTAAAACACGTTTCTGATTGGAGGAGAGACTTCTTGTAGCCTCAACCAATGGTAGCCACGGTTGACTCACCTCTAATCCTGAATCTCTGTTTAGTGAAGGTTTTATTGTGTTAATGTAAAATGATTCTAGCTTTTTCCCAGTTTATGTTGTGTCCAGTTGACATGGCGTGTTCTTCAATGGCTGTGTTTTGTGTTTTTGCGAGTCTTGTGCTGTCTTTAAGTTCCTTTATTCTTGTCGAGAGTCTTCTTCCCGTTTCTCCAATGTATGTTTTGTTGCAGGAACACGGAATTTCATAAATGACTTTTTTCTGTTTTTTGTTGGAAGGTTTCTGTTTGTTCTTCACCAGAATGGATCTTAGTGTTTTGTAAGATTTCAAATGTCATCCTCTACCTTTGTAGCTTTCTACAACAGGCAGTTGCTGTCCATTTGAAACTTAGATTCATCAGGTAGAATAAAATATAAATGAATTTGTTCGTGAGTATGCGTGCACAAATAAATATGCGTGCATTCATGTGTGTTATGGAGATTTTCAAAAGCTTAAAACAATACTGGGCTGGGTGTGGCCTAGTGATTAGAACACTGGTCTCTACAGTGGGGGCAATGAGTGCCTTACAAGAATGATGGTCAAATCCTATTATTTGATTGGAGTTGCCAAAGGGTGATATTGACCAATGCCTTCCCCTCTTGTTTATCAGCTCAAAGGGTACTATTGACCAACTGCCTTCCCTCTTTTCTGTCAGCTCAAAATTATCAGACAGCTAGTGTAGATATTTTTTGTATACAGGGGAGATTAACTGAAGTTCAGATAAAACTACTGGCTCCAATAGATTTTGTATTTTCACTTTTATACAGTTTATGGAAGATTAATGTTAAGAGGCTGTTTTTTCTTTACTTGGGTTTGAATTATAATGAAAAAAAAATTATAAATTATTATTATTTTATTACATTTGTGTGTTGCCAATATCATGTTTTTTTATTTTAGTCTATAGATGTAGTAAACACTTACAGTTAATGATGTATCAGTTTATATACTTCTTATTTTTACACAGAGACAGCAGCAACAACAACTTCAGTTTAATATGACTGGAACAAACTCGCCATCAGAACCTGATGTGGGTGCTCTAGGACTGTCTTTGGAGCTAGGTAAGTTATCTAGTTCTTTGGATTCTTCTATTTTCAGAAAAAGCCTCCCCCCACCCTCCCAGTGACTCAGTGGTAGGCTGAACATTTATAATGCTAAAAATCTGGTTTCGATACCTGTGGTGGGCACAGCACAAGTAGCCCATTGTGTAGCTTAGTGCTTGACAACAAATGAATCTTTTGAGTGAAAAAAAATCCTAACTAGTTTTTCAGGGCTGTCATATACAAAAGAACCTACTTGTAAAAGTCTTCGTTAACACACTTGCTGCCACATAATAAGTTAAGTATGAAAAAAAAATACATTGAAGAGGTACCAAGGAGCAGTCACAGTGTCCCAAACTTGTATGCCACAAGATAAATTTTGCCTTGGAGTATATTTTATACACTGTTATATATATATATTTGTGTGTAAAGTATTTTTGTTGGCAGTTCGTTTCATTATGTAAGAGTTGTTTGTTATTGCCTTGTATAGATAAATTGAATAGTACTTTGTCAAAAGAAAGAGTTTATCTTCAGAGTAATGAAATGGTGTAACACGTCTTTGCTTCTATAGTTGTTTGATAATTTTCTTTTTAACCAAACCTTGTTGAAATAATTGTGAGATTAACTTCCTTGTTGTTGTTGTTTGTTTTTTCCAAATAATCTTACAAAACATTAATCTGACTGACAATAACATGAAACAGTGTATCATATATAAACATTTGAACACTGCAAACATATTTGTCCAACATAGCTTTTGTAATTTATTCTACATTATTTGACATTTTTCTAGTCGCAATTAAAATTAATTTAAACAAATGAAAATAATTGAAAAATAGCACTTTTTAATATCTATATATATATATATATATATTATTTTATTTTTCTCCTCCTCCCCTTTCCATCTAATGTGTAGTTACATGATTGATGTCGATGGTTTAGTTTGTGTTTCAAAAAGTGCAAATGTTAAAGAAATATATTTGTCTAATGTCATTCTTGAGTTTTTTCGTACATAAATAAATTATTGCAATTTTCCAGGTGAAAGTAGCCAACGGGTCTTGTCCGGATTATTCTCACAATCGCTACTGGACATGGGTAGTAACCAGAACAACTCAATGTCACTGATGCCAACAGAAGGAAATAATCCTAGAGTAAGTTCACAAAGCAACCATAAAATTCTCTTTTTATTCCATTACTAATAAGAGTAAGATTTACCCATATATGAAAGTTTTCAATTTCTGTAGTTGCACTTAATATTTTTACTTTTATTTACAAGCCAAATTTGGACATTAATTAAGTTTGTCCTAGAAGAAATATTGCTTGTGTAAGTGTTGTCAGAAAGTTATGTTGGTTTATCAACAATAACTTGTGGCAAAAAAATAAAAAAATCCATATTCTTGTAGAAGAAAACTGTATTAGTAACGGAAGGTTGTTGTTTAAAAGATGTGAAAGAAGTAAGAAATTCAAATCATGATTATGAAGCTTTAATCTGAAACTAAAAATTATTAGTTATTTCATATATATTGTGTAATATATATATATAACTCCACAATCATATTCACTTTCTTTCTAGATAGGTAAAGAAAATTTATTTAAAAACAAACAATGATTCGTAAAGTTTTAACCTTCACAAGATTTTTGTTTCTTTATCGCAGGTTCAAGAAGCTAAACCACCAGAACAAAAGAAAAGTTTACTGCAACAATTGCTCTCGGCAGAGCCCCCATAATCAGTAAATATAATTTCAGACTTAGAAGATGTATGAGAAACAATATTACAGCTATCTTGGAGTAGTTTGGTGCTTGAAGCGGATTTCCAACATGCAACGGACACTAGAGTGAAATCAATTATAGTTTGTGATTTTCAAGTAAACTATAATTTTGTGGGTTTTTTTTTTTGTATTTTTTTTTTTTTGTAAATATTTTAAGCGAAAAACCGGTTATTCATCGTACAGGTCATTGTGAGGGTACTTGGGCAAAATGATGTACTAGTTGTATTCCAGGCTATGTGGCATATGTTCTTGCTCTTCTGTTACCAACAAAGAATACATGGGTTTGTGAAAGAAACAACACCATTCAGTAAGTTGTTCTCTGATGTGGTGAAGTTTGCTCATCGGTGTTTACTTCACAATGGGATAAACTTGTCAAAT
The DNA here is from genome assembly GCF_000517525.1 of Limulus polyphemus. NCBI lineage: Eukaryota > Metazoa > Arthropoda > Merostomata > Xiphosura > Limulidae > Limulus > Limulus polyphemus. The sequence goes on from NW_013667021.1 coordinate 118,665, forward strand.
CTCTGGAGTCACTTTTCTCAAAAGAACACATTTTTATTGTGTAAAACTGACCAATCACTGTGGATGCCAGTAGGAAATATGACTCTGGTTTCTCTAATCCTTGTGGAGCTACTGTTTTATTATAAAGGTCAATTCTGTCTTTCAACAAATTCTTATATTTTCCTTCAAGATACACTAACATTTAACTACAAGGAATCTGTTCAGCTCTGTCACTCTCTAACTTTCACAACATACAAATCCTTGTTTTTATAACCGTATGAATGTGTTTCTCAAGAAGCTCCTCTGATTTTTCATGTTCACCATCAGTCACTGATAACTGTTTTGGAGCTAAGCCTAGAAGAGTGGTTTGTGCTGTCCCTTTTAGTCATATGCATGTGCGCTGTTGTAATTTGTATATATTATACGTATATAGCTTATGTTTTCTCTGGTGTATTTGTATATATCCATAAATATATATATATACCACATATATAGAAATATTTACAAAATTGGTTTCATAGAATGTATTTGTAGCCCAGTGCTGTTTTAGAGTCAAGCCCTTATGAATGATTAATTACAGTGCCACCAGCTTTAGAGTATTATCGAGGTTGTAGTCAGATAAATTCCAGCCTCTAAGCCAAGTCAATACAGTAACTTTAACATATTTGTCTTTACATTCCATAAAGGTTTTGAACCGTTGCATCTGAACCAGTTTTCTTTCTACCAGAGGCTACTGTAGAAACATCATCATGCTTGTTATTAATTACCAAACCTATTAACCTTTCTGTTTAATCTGGGAACCAACATAAATATCTTGTTGTTGTTGATTATAAATGCAGTTGTGTTTTATTATTTTATAAACGAATTGTAAAGAAATAGCTATAAATATATATATATATATATATATTGTTTCTGAACACAAAAGTGAAATTTAAAAATCTTTACCAGAAACAATATCGGAAGAGGCTACTCGCTTTAAATAGTTAACCATCTTCAATAACGTTTCTTTTTTTTACAAGCAATTTACAGACCTTTTTTTTGGTTAAAAATTGTGTAATATTGTTTTAAATTTTTATACTTTCAATAGACTACTCATGAATTATTATTCAAAGTTTTTTTTAATAACATTCAGGATAGAATACATTTGTAGATTGTTATGACGACAATATGTCATTGTTTTTTCATGCATACATTTAATCTTGATGAATTTTAAAAAATGGAATGAGTTTAATTACAGCATATGATAAAAAAAAACGAAGTTTGTCTCTGTATGGAAGCCCAAATATGAAATAAAAATAACATATGAATTGACACTAGAAACTGAGAGATAAATTTTGATCTTTTGAAAGTATTTTACAGACGTTAAAATTAAAGCAGTACTTATTTATTCCATGACAGTTTTGTCACAAGATTATTTAATTTTTTTTCTAATATTAGTAGATCTAATTAATTTTTGTACTTGTAAGTTTATATTCAATTCTTTTGGCAACGTTCTTAATACCTAATGGTTGTTTGCTGTATTAATGTAGTGACTATATCAGAATTAAGCCTTACATTTTTACATGTTATGATGTAGTTAAATCTGACAAATTATATAATAAGAAAAACATTACAAAAAAGTTGGTGCTTCATGTACAGAATTTCTTTTTCCCTGAATTACAATACTTATCTAGTGTTACTTCACGTGGAACTAAAACATCACAGTAAAAATGTTAAACATGAAAACATCATTAAAATAATTATTGAGAAATGTTAAGCTATCGGGACATTACGTTAGATTGTTAAGAAGTAACTAATTATTTTGAAAGTTTGAAAGGTTGTGTTTTTTATTTTACTCAACATGGCAAATGATTCTGTTAGGTAGAATATAAATCAAAATAAGTATAGATAACATTAAAATGTAGTTCAAAACTGTGATTTCTCATTCTAGGGGCTTGGACTTCAAATGTTTAAAGCTTTGATAATATGTTGTTTGGGACAAGTTTTATTAAAATTGTATAAATTCTGTAAGAAAATAATACAAAAAAAACAACTCGTGTCGAATTAATATTAGATTATATATTAGAGAACCTGTGATGAAAAAAAAGTTTTGGAATATTGTGGATGAAGAGGAATGCATTCTTGAAAACACTGTCTTTACTGCTACCTCAAGGTTTAAACTTTTGTTGATGTATTAATATAGTTAAAGACAGCTTATTCAATCCTTTGAGGTAATTTTAATTATCTTAGTACAAAGTTGAATTGAACTAGCCACTATTGATCTATGTAAAGAGTTTAACGTTCAGTTACTGATCGCTTTGGAAAACAAAACCAAATGATACCAAAACATTTGTATCCCATGATGTAATATTAATTGACGAATTTCATTTAGTGTTAAAACACTTTACAATGTAATAAGGTTTCTTGTTGACAGTTTCAAGTGAGATTACGGTTTTTTTTCTTTTATTGTAAGATTTTATTTTAGTGAGAGTAATATAAAAATTTGTTTTAATATAAACTTTAATTGGTTTGTTTATGAAAGCTTGATTGTAATTACTCCACATTTAAAACTAAAATATAGTTTTAAAAAGCAAAATATGATAATTTGTTATGTGAACTTTGTAACATGGTTATAGTTTAAAGTTTTGTTATGCAAAGTTTTAAAATTGCTAAAATTTATTTTAAGTTTTTTTTCTTTTTGATTTTGCAATCTTTGTGTGTGTGTGTGTGTGTGTGTGTGTCAGTATGTCTTACGCTGTTTAACAAGCTACCAATAGAAAGTATTGAGAATTTGTGTGTATATTTACCTTTATATATTGATAAAGGTGTGAGTGTACGTTTTTGTTACTTCAGATCTGTAGGAAAGTCATGGCTAGTTAGGAATACTTTGGTTGTTTTCTGTTGGATTAGTTATCTCCTGTATGTACAAATCAAAACTGTGACATCGGCTTTGTGTTCACATGCTTCATGTTAACGTGGAATTGTACAGTTTTCGCAAAGTTGAAAATGTATGTACATTTTATACATAGATAAATCGCGATGACATCCCATTGATATAGAAGATACATTTTTTTGTCATTTAAAAAGTCAGGTGCTGATGGAAAAACTAGCTGAAAGCCTTGTCTTTGGACTTTTTTTTTTTTATCTGTTAGAGTTTGAACGTAGTATTAAAAACAAGTGATGGACGACTGTAAAGCTGCCGTCATTTCCATTCTGTTGTAACGCAGGGCCTTACTTTACGAACACTCACCGGTTCATTTGTTAACTTGTGTAAAGGTGATATTTTTATAATCAACTAGTAAAACACTTCTCATAGCTTGACTCTCGTAGTTCATTCTAGTTGATCGTTGTCTAGGGTGATTATTAGTGAGTTGATAGTCTGGCAAGTAGGATTAAGTCATGCACTCGGAATAGGGTGATTATTAGTGAGTTGATAGTCTGACAAGTAGGCTTAAGTCATGCACTCGGAATAGGGTGATTATTAGTGAGTTGATAGTCTGGCAAGTAGGATTAAGTCATGCACTCGGAATAGGGTGATTATTAGTGAGTTGATAGTCTGACAAGTGGGCTTAAGTCATGCACTCGGAATGTGAGCAGCACAAGTCGAGATAGTCTCCAGACATGGTGGGGGGGGGGTGACAAGTATATTTTGGAAAGTTAAAACATGTTCTGAAAATTTTGATCTTTAAGATCTGATTTAAATTATTCATCTATTCTTGTATATTATTGTTATATAAACTTTTTTTGTCAAATCTTGAATAGAGGTACATAACATTTATTGTTAGAGGAAATAACCAAAAAAAGGAAGACTGGGTCAGAGGGTTGTGGTAATTTTTAACGGAATGAAACACTAGTTCCTGTTTGTGGTCATTTAACCCTGATAACGTGTCATGTATTATTGAAGTTTGATTTATAAAGCAGTTTTATTTGAGTCTTGAGAAATGTTTTTTTTTGTCTTGTTTTTACGTGTGCATCAATGGACACTTCCACTTACATTTTTTTTTCAGTAGAAAGTTAAAGCACTCAAGTCGCAAACGGACGATCGTGGGTTCGAATCCCGTCAATGAACATGCTCGGCCTTTCAATAGTGGGGGGGCGTTATAATGTGACGGTTAATCCCACTTTTATTTAATAAAAAGAGTTGGCGGAAGATGCTATTGACTAGCAGCCATCGCTCTAGTCCATCATTTAAAAATTAAGGACAGATAATTCAGATAGCTCTTGATTAGCTTTGAGCGAAATTCTACAAACAAACTGTAAAAAAAAAAAAATGCTTTGGCGTTTATGTATCAGGATCTCATTATAACGTCAGGAAGTTTACGATATAAAGCAGATAGCCAAGTTTAGTATGTCATACTAACACACCGAGTACGAGACTAAACATTATATTAGAGTACACATACGGAGATATCCGTTTAATCCTAAAAGAACTTGATTCTTCGTTGTAGTGCTGATTCAGGCGAGTTTCGACACCACATTAAGAATGAAATCCTTAGAACTTTAAATAAATCTTGACATTTTTTTCATTGACTAATGTGTGGAAAAGTTCCTAGCTAAACGTTCGATCAGTTTTCGGACCTTTATTTATAACTGAATTAATATCACGCTCCTTAAGAAATAAGACTCGCTATTATTGGTTTAGAGTGATTAAACTGTCCAATCCGGAACTCCGTATCAAAAGTTAGTGATCTACGCTGATCAGTTTTAAGTAAAGACGTGCATAAAGAAGCAATGTACAAAACATTTTTTTTTTTTTTCATAAGACGGGGGTTAATTGCGTGATGGGGCCTAGTGGTTAGGGTCCTCGCTCGTTATCGTGGCCATGAACCAACTTGTCATGTCAGCTGTGAGGACGTTATAATGTACGCTCAATCGCACTATTCCATTAGGTGGGTGAAATTGACTAAATGTCTTCCCTCTAGGGCCCGGACTGGCCATGTGGTTCGGGCGCTTGACTCGCAATCTGAGAGTCGCGAGTTCTAATCCCCGTCCCACCAAACGTGCTCGTCCTTTCAGCCGTGGAGGAGTTATAATGTAACGGTCAATCCCACTATTCAGTGGTAAAAGAGTAGCCCACGAGTTTGCCTTCCCTCTAGTCTTTCACTTCTGAATTAGGGACTTTTAGCGCAGGTAGCCCTCGAGTATATGAAATTTAACCAAAATGTTGACCACTCCATCCTCCACTACAGTCAACCATTTCATTGTATTTTCAGAATTTACCACGTGTAGCCGTATTTGTTTGTTATTCGTGCTACTGCGAAAACCCGATTTAACAGCGAACCCGTGGGTTCACATGGTCCACATTTACAGGGCCTCTATAATACCTGAACTACTGTTGTGTACGTTTTCAGTTTATCATTGCCGCTATAATTCAAATTTAATTTCTTTAAGCAAGGTAATTAGTAGGCCTACTTCTTTACGAGCTCTGACGTAAATTAATGCCAAATTTGGGGATTCCACTTTCGGGGAATCCCCCTAAAAGTGTTTTCGCGAAATACCCGGGTACCCTAAGGGTGAAAAGTTTTACCTTTGTGCGAACCTCGGGGCCGAAGACGATTCGTTTGGTAACAGTTCGAAGTGTCGGTGCGACTAGCGAGCGGTTTAGGAGGAGTTATGTGACACACAGACACTGAAACTTATTATATTAATGTTATGTACAATCGGCAAAATGCGTCCCATCAATTTACGTATAGTTAACAACCCTTATTAATACAGTTCACCGTCCCTTTCCATTTTTCAGACTTCATCAGTACACAATATTTAAAAGGTGTGCACGCTTCGCTTGACCTTACGTACTTGGTTATATACATATCAAGGTTTGAAGGTGAAACGCCATTGATACTTCTGTGTTATATACAGGTTTTATGATAAACAAGGCTAAGTAAATATCGTATAAGGAAGAGATCAGAGTTGCACTTGAAACATGAAATTAATAGGGTTTCCTGAGCATGTTATGGAGGTGTAAATTAATGGCTTATTTGCTTAAAACAGCGGAATATTTGTTTGTTTTTTAACATCAATGTTATTAAAATAAACCTTCAAATCGGTACATGCTGTCAGTAATTTGTATGAACATTCAGTGACTCGAACCCAGGATTTTAGCGTTGTACGTCCATAAACCTACCGCTGTCCCGTAGGGGGAACTGTGAAGAAAAAAAATCATTATTTGCTTGATGGAACAGGTTTCGTCGTGAATTTTAAGAAGAAAAAAAGTATGAATCCAAACATGTAACTTAGAAAATGCTTTTTATTAACTAACAGTCTATACGATATTTTAGCCAAATATGTACAGTTAATCACGTGCTAAAAATCAACATAACATATATATATATATATATATATATATATAGCTGTTGAACCAAAACATTTCGACGATTTTGTGTTCGTGTAGTCAAATCTACTTATCTAAAATAGGTTTTAAAAAAAGTGCGACTTATTTTGTTATCGTGGATCTTTCACATATTTTTGTTTCAGTCTGTGTTCGTCTGCCAGTGCTGTCCGATACAAGGCTATTTGCCGATTGCCAAATAATTTTAAGTTAATACTTAGAACTATGGCCAAATCAGATTCCAGAGGCGTCAGTGTTTTATGTAAGTAATTTAACTTTTGGGTGAACTACGCTGATTTTAAGAAAATGGCCAGTAATTTCTCTAGAAAAACTATTCTTACTACATGTAATTGAACTTGACATTTTTAAGAAAAGAAACTGAAGAAAAACGCCATGTTTTACAAGAACGTTAGAACTTTACAGAGCCAGGACCATATTCCATGCGACTAGGCATTGTTCTGTATCCGTTTCCATACCGAGATCCGTATAGGCTGGAGGAGCAGGATGGCGGTGGAGCACTTCGTGGCCCGCTGTATCCGTACGGTGATTCTGCGGATACTGCATAGGATGAGGGGGTTGAGGAGTAGGTGTTTGGATTTAACCTATAGTTATCATGGTATTGGGGCCTGAAGTCCCCCGACGCTTGGGGGCCACTATCTTCTTTTGCCATTTTGCATCTCTCTGGATCTTCGTAATCGTCATCAGTGTTGGACTCTGAGAAAATTTAATTAAATTCTTCTTTAATTTTGAAATTTAGGACTAAAGAAATAACAGTTTATGCCAAATCAACGTGTGGTCACGATAGAGGTATACGAATAGAATTATAATAAGAAATACAAACACTGCTCAAATTGGAGAACATAGTCGTACCAATCATCGATCATATATAACAAATATTCCACTGTCTATGTACAAAGACGTGTATTAACGATAAAACAATGTAGACCGTTTAATTGTTATTCACTTTTTTTTTTTTTTGTAAAGGCCCAAGGCCAGCTGGAGGGGCAATCTGTTTTAACCACTCTCACCTCTATACAGTAGTGTTTTGTTTGTCAGTCAGTAGACACTAATATGACGTCACATAAGGGACGCTTAACGTTGCAATTTGTACTGTAGTGACCTCAATAAAACGTGCGCATGCCATGAATCAAGAGAACAATTATGCACGCTGTAAGCTACAACACAGTATCACATATGAACTTCGAAAGCAAGAAATAAGAATTTGTTATTCTTAATTTTGATTTTATTTACTCTTGAAACAGAACACTTTCGGGGGATCCCGCGTAAGTATATCCAGTATTGTAGCTGTCTTTATTTATCTATCTATTTATTTATTTTTCTGTCAATTCTTTAAGTTTTAAACTAACTTAACATGATAAGTAAAAAATTGGGATTTTAAAAACCTGAAAATAGGGATCTTATAAAAAGTGAGGAAACAAGGCTGGATATACTGTAGACGTAATTCTATGTAACAGCATGGAGCCAAAATAGGGGTTTATAGTTTCAGTAAATATTGTCTACGGTATCTCCACTTTTTTTTTTACGATTTCTATTTGCAGGTTTTATAAATTCCCGATTGTTTTGTTTTTTCTTTTTTTATTTATCTTGTTTGCTGGCTTTTTGTAATGCTCATCTATTAGCAAAAGATTACCTGATTTGATAGCTAGCTTATACGGTACATGATGATTTACTGTAGCTATTGACTACTTGATCGCATTCGTTCGAGATGTAAAATGTTAACAGGAGATTTGTTTGAGAATACAATGAGCATTTATAATTTATGTAATGTATAGCAATGGGCAAATATATGCCTAGACTAAGACACAGCCCCCACTGGATGTGTATAAAATTTTGCCAGTGCAAAAGCAGCCTTTTCAAATAAAACACATACGTCTAAAACATCGCTTTACATAAACCTTCGTGTCGTTTAAAGTAATTATTCTACGAAACTGTATAATAAAATTTAATGTGTGTATTCATTTTTTTTTACTCCTTCATACATAATATAGGGGTTGACTTCCTAAAGACGCCGACTGTTATAGTGTACAAAGTATTGAGTATCTACATTTTACATTCATCTAACGTTCATCTATTATTGGCTGGTAATTCCCGTTTCACCCTGTATTTAAGATTTTAAAAAGGAACACCACGTGTTTGTAAGAAAGCTAACTTCAAGGGGTAATGATAACATCGTTTACACTAGAATTATGATGTTTTTTAGCTTATGTAATATATATAAAAAACAAATAGAATTTTCAGTACCCCTACGCAGTACCTTATTTAGTATTCTACAAAAGGTTTGGGTGCAATATATCCAGCCGTTTTTGTTTTAGGCTGACAAGAGAAAAAGAGGAATTACAAACTGTCCGTTTAGAGCGGGTTTTATTTTTCTTGTAAGTCTAACATGCGTGCTTTTTTTGTGCATTTTTATATGTGTATAGCCGTAGCAGTCAACGGTAAAGTGTTGTCCGAACTGAATCTTTACTGTTTAAGGTGCTTTTTGCCCGAAGTTCTATTAGGGTTTTGTGCGATCCCTATTATGAACTACTAGCGTGCTTCATGATAACAAGAAATTCATGTTCAATATAATTATTGTTTATTAATTGGATCTCGCACAAAGGTACGCGAGTGCTAGCTACCTAATTTTGAAGTTGTAAACTAGAGGGAAAATATATTAGTCCATACCGCCAACCTTAGGACTCCTCTTGTCAAATCGGATAGTGGGATTCCATAATCACCCTTATAACGAACCCACGATTCCAAAGTACGCAGCCCGATTTTGCTTTTGTGTGTGTGTGTGGTAACAGGTCTCCAAACACGAAACCTCAGTTCCACAGTCGCTCTTGGCCCCAGTAAAATTATTACTAGTCTTTAAGTTTTATGACACGGAATCGTTCTGTACTTTCAGTAGTTTGAAATTGTTTTTTTTTGTTAAACACAACGGGCTATCTGCTCTGTCCACCAACAGTATCGAAGCCCGATTTATAGCGTTATAAGCCCAAAGACTTGCCGCTGAGGCACCAGAGAGGGGAGAGTTAATAGTTTGGGATAACTACAGCGTTAACAACGCTATAATCCGGGTTTCGATACCCGTGGTGGGCGGAGCACAAATAGCCCATTGTATAGCTTTGTGCTTAATTACAAACAAACAAACTACAGTGTTAAAAGCGGGAACAAATAAACTTTTACAGCATAGCATTAAATGAAAATGGGGTAAAATTACGTAACGAAAATAAATTATCAATATATAAGTAAATATGCAAAGAAATTATTCATGTATAAAATATTCATGCTGTGGCGTCCCAGATCTTAAAAATCGCAATATCCTGTACAAAATATTCGATAAGGCAAGAATGAATGAAATAAAAAAAAAAGGCCGGGAATTCCGAAACGATCAAGATCAATTTATTTAAACAAGTTGCAAGAAAAACCGAATATTCTTTAAAATTTGAAACAAAACACTAACTTAATTGATTAAAAAAGAAGAAGAAATAGTGATTGATAACACAAAGGCAGACATAAAAATATACACTGTCAATTCACCCCTAGATTTCTGTAAGTTGATATTAACTTCCTATCCGACCAACTACCTTCTTGTATCTTCTGCGAAATTAGAGTCAACCTGGTAAGGAATATAGCTAATTAAATATACTGTTCTTACTTAATGTAAAATTATAATGCATTGCTTCATCATTTGGGTACGCCCCCCAGTGGCACAGCGGCATGTCTGCGGACTTACAACGCTAGAAACCGGGTTTCGATACCCGTGGTGGGCAGAGCACAGGTAGCCCTTGTGTAGCTTTGTGCATAATCAAAAACAAACAAACAAACAATCATTTGGGTACCTTCGCTATTAACGATGTTTTCGGTCATAAACCCAATAATACCTCACGAGGCTCAGCCAGCTGAGAAACCTCTGAGCTCATATCTTACACTGACAGCGCGATTTTAGTGATTGCGCCTATTGATTCTAAACTAACTCCACTGACCAAGAGGTTGGCACACAGAAAAGTACAAATACCATCCACGTGCAAGAAGTCCGTACATTCTACTGGCAGAGGTCACTGGTTAGAAAAACAAACATTGAATCACACATGAATTTGCCTCATAACATGTATTTACTCAAATCAACCACTTAACACCAAACTCACTTAGCATCATGGCGACTAACACATAGAGCAGAAGGGACATTTTTTTTTCAGTTAGTATACATACGTTGTTATTAACAACTATGCTAGATTGGCTTAGCCTTTTTTAACTCCCCCCCCCATCATTTTCCAACAAAGGCAGTCATGCTTAGCTATTCTGTGGTACAAATATAACCAGCAAGCCTCCTATAACCTGCATTCATAACCACGTGGTGCATAATCTACATTCAGAAATAATTATAACACCGTCCTCACGAACGTGCTTAATAACACTATCCAACAAAATTCTGTTAAATATTAAACTCGGTTTATACGTACATGTGAATGATTAAAATGCGAGTACTTCTGGCGTTTCTAATATTTCGTTTTAAATATTAAATAAATGTTTTTATTTTTGGCATGCTTCAGCTATGTACTATTGGTGCTAAACAGCTAGAGGGACGAAGGTGATATTTTGAAATACGTAACATTATCCATTTCTCAAGGCTTGCTTGATTATTTGTTTTTTTTTCGAGTTTTCTGAAATCGAAAAAGAATATTTTCATCATAGAAGAAGGTGCAAAACGAGTAAACATACATGACTTTATTAATTAAACAGCGATCGTGGCGGCGCTTTCAATCACACCAAAGACAAGTATTCGACTGCTCCCCGTTTCTGTCAAAAACACTACGTCCTGCACTTACTACGCATGACCATAATCGAACGTCTTGTGGCCTTTGAACAAGAATAATTATTTTTGTAGGAATAACGTCCTTTGGACTAGACCAACATAAAAGTTCCCGGATTTCCATCATAACTAACTGAGATTGAAGAAATTTAATGCTTAAAATGTCTAATATTTACTAAATTATCAAACCCCATTTAATGAGCTCAAAGTCCACAAACATCAAATATTGCTATTATTGAAATAAGATGTATGTATTACAAGCAGTGTGGTATGTCTGTATAAACATTTCTGTTGATTAAACAGGAAAACAGTAATCAGGTTTTACTATTTTACCAAGATAAGTAAACAGATGTTTACATCGTAACTTCATTTTTTTTCCTGGTGTTTATAAATGTTTTTCTCTCTATTTAGGCCCGGCATGGCCAGGTGGGTAGGGCGCTCGACTCGCAATCTGCG
>NW_013667021.1:131138-132305 GCF_000517525.1 Limulus polyphemus
GGTGATGACTAGCTGTCTTCCCTCTAGTCTTACATTGCTAAATTAGGGACAGCTAGCGCAGATAGCCCTCGTGTAGCTCTGCGCGAAATTAAAAAGAAACTTCGGGTTTATGGTGTCCTCTGGTGTAAATTTTATATATTTTTTTCATCTAATAATCATAACAATCCTAATGCAGGGTCAGTTGTATAAACTTTTAATAAAGATTTGTTTGTTTTAAGTTGAGCACAAAGTTACACAATGGGCCCACCATGGGTATCGAAACCCGATTTCTAGCGTTGTAAGTCCGCAGACACTCCGCTGTGCTACTGGGGCATTTAATAACGATAACTGTGCACATTTTAACACAGTAGTGAAACAAAATTCCAAAATGTTAACAAAATAATAATTTTCATGTTCTGTATTGTAAAGCTTTTTCATCGTTCTTCCATCCTCCTCTCCCTAGGTGGCATCAAACAAACTACATAAATACTAAAATCTAAACCACGTATGAAACTTAAAACTCCTGTATCCTTTTGATTTTTGTCATATTTGTTTTTAATCAAATAGTTTTTAGCAGCTACACATCCAATGTTTGTGTTTTCTGTGTTAACCGTTTCAATTACGAACAGCCAAAACACTGATTTTTTTCTACACGTTGCTATTTTAGGATCATGAGCGCATTCACCACACTACTGCTGGGAATAGTATGACTGTCTAGTTTTATAGGCATTAAGCTGGAGTGGCGCTGTTCGTTTGGTTGGATGACAGTCACTCACAATGTAATATATACTCAGATGCAATTCATTTCTGTACAATAAAATGGGTAAAATACCATACCAATATTTGCAGTTTACACCCGACTTATTTACTATTTACATAGTTATTTCCAATACCGTATACACACACACATACACCAGGTAGAAAATATGACAGAGTTCCAAAATACATCATATCGAATTTCGTCATGTCTTTTCTGCTTTTCGAACATATAAAGTTTCAGTGTCAATCTTTAACAATTAACTACTCATCACGGTTGTTTAAAATTGCCCTAAACCTTTCATTGATTACACACACACACACCCGGTCAATAATTACCATAATTGGGAAAATGTTACATACCTTTAATAAAACGTGCGTTAACGAAAGATAATGAGTTGTCTAATAATGGCTGGAGTACCTGATGATGAC
>NW_013667021.1:133305-135569 GCF_000517525.1 Limulus polyphemus
ACCAATGGTGTACTCCAAGTCCGGAGTAAAAGTAATTTAACAGTGACAGTTAGAGCTGCAACTAAAAAATTCCGAGTTTCGTATTTTTATTTTTTTAAAGAGGTCAACCTTTTCGCTGGTACGCACAACAAAAATAATGATGTTTAGATCTGTATTCCTGACGTCCTTTGAGAAGATTTACGTTTCTGTAAAAATAAAAAGATTTAAAAATTGCTATAAGTGCTTACATGTATATCTACAGTCATATTACGATGTTTACAGGTCGACTGTATAACAGGTCATCCAATCAGATTGTAAATGACCGCGTAAAGGTCACCCTAAATGCTGTTGTACGCTTGAGATCAAATACTAAATAATTAACTCTTCCAAAGTGTCATAGAGATTTAAAAGTTCCATTTACAAACTAACATTTGTGGTTCGGTTGTTTTATGCACAAAGCTACACAATGAGCTATCTATGCTCTGCCAATCACGGGTATTGAAACCCGAATTTTAGCGTCGTAAATCTGCAGGTTTATGACCGAGTCGCTGAGAGGAGGCTCATATTTGTGACGTTCTTTTAGATAATCAACTATTTTACAAAAAAAAAAATTAATCTAAGTATTTATTACATTAATCTTGTATTGTAACGCTAATAATTTTATATTATTGCTTGTTTCATTTCGTCTGCTAACACTAAAAAAATACAAACGCCAGACTTATTTTAAGAAAATAATATCCAACGGTAGGTCATCTGCAAGTTTACGGAATTACAATGAAAAAATCCGGGGTTTAATTCCCCGAGATGGACACAGTGTAGATAGCTCCTGTAGATAAATAATCTGTGATCAGGTTTTAAAGAAAAACGTTAAGTGTGCTAAACGTTGGCTTATCCCCATTTCTACTAGAAACCGAAACGACTGCTACGGACAGAAAAGGTGCAATAGAGTTCGTTGAGATAACGCTGTTTCAAAGATAAGAACAGAAATTTAAAGGCTTACATTACACGTGCGATGCCTCTTGGGGCCAAGCCTGTTTTCATCAGACACGCCCCTTAAGACAAACGGAAATACTCCCGCTTGCTAACAAGGAAATTACACGATTTGCTCGGTCATGTTGCTTATTACGATAACAAAGCAAACGCCGCTTTTTACCGGGGAGACACTAAAACCTCTACATCTTGCTCGTAAAAATTATCACGTGACATGAAAGTAATTGATAAAATGTCAAATTCCAAAGGCAGCAGCGACAAATATACGCGTTTCGAACAACGACACTGTCTGTGCCGATTTTAAATTCGAGATTACGATAATTGTGGAGTGTCAACGAAACTTCCACGCTGATTTATACCCCCCCCCCCCCATATATAAAACCCACGAAACATAAAAAAAAAACTAGCGATAGGGAACGTGCCGATTTGAATTTCCTTATTAAATTATAAAACATAAAACTCGGGATACCTTGAAAAGGGCTCCAGTTTTCGTACTTAAGTCTCTAAATTAAGGTTTTAATGCACCCAGTCCTTGTTTAAGCACTTATAAGCAGCTGCTGATAAATGTATAAGCCAAAAATCAAGCTTCAAGATGGGAGTTTTTACAAACAAAAGTCTAAAGAAGAATTTTTAAATTCTTGGAAGGTCAATGAATCTCGGCGAGGTTTTATAAGATTTTCTGGAAAACTTAGTCTATGAAGTTTCACGATGTATAGATTACAGAGAAACAGAAACGTGCAAAAAAAAAAGAATAAATTGAAGGTGATCTAAGGTTAGGCTAATCTATTGAGCTAGAGCAGAGATGGTCAACTTTTTTATACTCGTGGGCCAGTTTCTTACCTAGCCTGCAGTCTGCGGGCCGAAACTATCTGACCAGGTAAAGTACGTTCAGAATATCTGCTTAAGTTTTAATTCCTACTGTCTACTATTATATGGTTTTAATAAATAGCCAGGTTAACATTTGAAGAAGGTTCTCGAAACCGATTCGGGATTGGTTTGCTTGGTCATCGTTTCGTTTTGCTTGTTTGGCCAAAATTAAAAATATATATATAATTAATGAAAAAAAAAACTGTTTGTAGTTAAGCATAAAGTTACACAATCGGCTCTCTGTGCTCTGCCCACCACAGGTATCGAAACCCGGGTTCTAGCGTTAAAAGTCCGCAGTTATATCGCTGTGCAACTGGGGGGAGCAATATTTATAGTATTAACATCGGATTCCTTATATAACTACATCAGCTAAGCGTGGTACACGAAGCTTTATTCATGACTGTTTGGTTTTGGCGCTTTGGTAATAC
>NW_013667021.1:136160-142399 GCF_000517525.1 Limulus polyphemus
GAGGGGGATTCGAACCCGCGACCCACAGATTGCGAGTCGAGCTCCCTAACCACCTGGCTATGCTGGGCCAGCTCTATATTCCGTCCGCTTATCTGGAGGAAACAAGTAATTGGAATTCTAAAAATCACTTCTTTGCTTGTCTGATCACCACATACTGTAAAACTATTGTATCGTATAACAAACCAGAAAGAAATACACTCACTAAGGAAAGCTTAAAGAGGTGAAGTCCTCCCCCAAACCCTCCAACGAAATATATTATAGACTTGTTGATATCTTTAAGGACTTTGACAGACTATTTCATAAAAGACATATCCTAATTGCTGATATGGCGATCACCAAATAAACTTTTTTGTTGTTGTTGTTGTTGTTCTCGAAGCTATCCCGTTGCTTTGTCCTACGGTGTACGACCTGGTGATTCGGGAGCTCTATTCGTAATCTGTTGGTCGTTGGTTGGAACCCCGTTACCGAACCTGCTCGCTCTTTCAGCCGTGGGGACATTATAATGTCACGGCCAATCCCCCTATTTTTTTTGGTAAAAGAGTAGCCCAGGAGTTTGGCGGTAAATGTTGTCGACTAGCTGCCTTTCTTCTGGTCTATCACTGCTAAAGTAGGGACTGTTAGAGCAGACAGCTATCGGGCAGCTTTACGTGGAATTCAAAACAAACAAAACCAATTTTACTAAAGTCTTTTATATATTTTTTGTAGTCGAAACTACAACGTCAAATCGACGAGGCTGATGAGACTCCTTGGAATAAAGTATTATGTATGAAGATATATCAACTTTTACAGAGTCATAGACTCTTCTAATGTATGTTACAGGCAGTGGCCAAAAAAATATAAACACCAATGTAAAGTCACTTAATGGGATGTTGGGCCACCACGTGCGGCCATTACGGCCTATATATCTACCAATGTCTGGAATTCTGAAGGAGAAATGCGACACCATTCTTCCACGAGAAAATCAATCAACTAACACCTAGTTGATGGAAGTGAAAACGCTGGCTCGGGCGTCGTTCCAGAATATCCCATAAATGCTCGATTGTGTTCAGATCTGGTGACTGAGAAGGTCATGACATATGGATAACGTCAGTGTCATGCTCCTCAAACCACTGGACGACTTCTCATGCTCTGTGGACGGGAACATTGGCCTCGCATTCTTAAGATACGACTGCACCCAAACCATGCCAGGAAAATACGCTCCAGACCATTATGGAACCACCAGAACCATTCACTGTTTAAACGAATCACTCAAGGCAGTAAAGTTCTTTAGGTTAGTGATTCATCTTGACCATATCACATTTCTCCACTACTCGGTAGTCCATAGACTGTGCTCTTTTGCACCAGTGGACGCGCAACCGTGCATTGCAACCCGACTATCTTAT
Organism: Limulus polyphemus; assembly: GCF_000517525.1. NCBI lineage: Eukaryota > Metazoa > Arthropoda > Merostomata > Xiphosura > Limulidae > Limulus > Limulus polyphemus. The sequence continues at coordinate 137,543 of NW_013667021.1, forward strand.
CCCGTTCTGTGGAGTTCCCCACGGACCGTTTTTGATGAAAATGGCTGCTCTCGCCTCAGGTCGAAGTTTGCGGTCTACCGATCTGCGGTTGCTCGCCTCTTTTTTTGGCTTGTAGTTCGAATTAATGCACGGATATCACGATCCTGGAGTATGCGCTTCCGCCAACTGTTGCCCTTTGTTGATGATGTCTTTCCCCCGGAGTTCCATGCTGACATCTTCTTAGACATCGTTGTTCGTGAAACATCAGCAAGTTGGGCAGTCTTGGTCACGGAAACTCCCGCCAAACGCCCCCCCCCCCAATAGTCTTTCAAAATCACTGAGGCCTCCTCTTCCAGAATTATATATATATATATATACATACACACACACACAAACATGCTCCTATACATGCTGGGATATTATTTGCTTAATTAATAAACGAGCCACATTTTACACTATAACCCGAGCGCTGAAGAAGATAGGTCCACCTTTCAAAAGCGCTCAGGTTATAGGGTTTTAATTCATTTCTATCAAGACTTCTTGAACCTACATAACTCGTTATTTCATGACACGAACTAGTACAAAATTCTGATTCTCACCACCAGAGGTTCGCTGGGTTTGGTTGTTGTTAAGACCAAAGCTACACGATAGGCTACTTGTTCTCTGTCCATGACGGGTATCGAAATCCAATTTTTAGTATTGTAAGCCTGCAGACAATACCGCTGAGATACTGGGGGGTATCACAGACAAAGATTTAATACACATCCATTTAGTATACGTTAAACTTAAGATTTAAAAAGTACATTATCTCTGTGAAGGCTCTTGCAGAATCTAGTCTACGTCACAAACTACGTCTCCCAAAGACTACGTCACAAAATTTAGACTTCCCTAATTCCCAGTTGACTTAGTCCGGGTTTCTCTAAGCAAACTAGAAAAACTTTACAAACAAGAAGGCTAAAAGGTGGAAGTTCAATTATCAAAACCTCCTACAAGACTTACTCTCCGACATCATACTAATATCTACATGCATACAATTTTGTTTATAAACGTGACTCAGAAGAAACAAATCAACATCAATAACCTAAATATCTCCTAGAATAAAACACAACAACTAAACGTAAGGAGTAATTGTAACCTCGTTGTTATATTTATATCCTAACGCATATCTTATATATTACATAATATATATCCTAACGCATATCTTATATATTACATAATATATATCCTAACGCATATCTTATATATTACATAATATATATCCTAACGCATATCTTATATATTACATAAAAGCATTCTCAAGATCAGCAAGAAAATGCAATTAAAATACTTTTTCACTGATGGTTTAGGTTTTCATTTATTGTGTCTAGTGACATGATGCGGCAATTAATGTAACTAATGCTACCTTAGTGCCCTCTTAAGGCATTATTTCGCATAGAAAAATTCCGGACATTTTCAGAAATCGGTAAAGATGCAGGAGATCCTTACACATTTGAAAAGAAACGGTAAAAAAAAAACACGTCATTTACTAGCTCCACCTGGTGATACTCTGACAATATTTCTTTACTTCATCTGATGACTGGTTTGATGACTGGTAGTAAAATGAAAATAAAACTATTGTGTATGAAGTTCGAATACATTATAATAAACTATGGTCCAGTGTAAATTTATTGTATCTGTATGCTAATATAGTAAACCAATACACTGATTTGTTATATTAACACTTTTAGTTAATGACCACATGACCCGGCTGGTCTAAATTGCGAAGCTGTAAGTTATGAAATTGACTTGTAAATTTAATAAGTAAGAGCGTAAATACAAAAAAAAAAACGCACATGTAGATTAACTGCACGTGTGCAATATATCATATTACTGGTTGACTTTGTACAGTTTATGAAACTGAAAGATAAACTTTAAATTTACATCAAAAGCCTACGGGAGCATAAAATATATTTAACTGTTTGATTATGCAAAATAGGCCAATATACAATAATGACGTCTCACGGTGTATCGCGTCAGCTAGGCCTTTTTTATACTTAATTGGTGCATACCTTAGTAACTCGGTACTGGATTAAATTCACTTGTTTCACTTGTCGGTGGGAGTCCATGTATTGCATCATATTGAATAAGTTTTTGATGTCGGTTTTTTTCTTTTTTTAGTGCAAAGAACTAAGCGAAAAAACAACAAAAATAAACTGGGTGAAATCACCCATCTTATACGTAATATATATATATATATACGAAGAACTCGAGGAGTAATTAGTGGGTTTATCTGCAACGCTACCGGCGTGGTGTTTAGTTTTATTTGTTACTCGCTAATTAGTGGGTTTATCTGCAACGCTACCGGCGTGGTGTTTAGTTTTATTTGTTACTCGCATATTAAATTAACCAATAAAGAAATAAAACCACAAGAAAAACGTATTTACAAAAAAATCTGGTGACATACGAATCCTGTATATCGGTGATTAAAAACTTCATTATTGAATCAATACCACAAAACAATAAATACTTGAATGTAAATCAAACACTTCATTATTGAATCAATACCACAAAACAATAAATACTTGAATGTAAATCAAACACTTCATTATTGAATCAATACCACAAAACAATAAATACTTGAATGTAAATCAAACACTTCATTCAATACCACAAAACAATAAATACTTGAATGTAAATCAAACACTTCATTATTCAATCAATACCACAAAACAATAAATACTTGAATGTAAATCAAACACTTCATTATTCAATCAATACCACAAAACAATAAATACTTGAATGTAAATCAAACATAACGTAACTGACAACATTGTTAGAAACGTTTTACTTTATCATTGCATTGTTTGCACTAATTGTAACGTAACTGACAACATTCTTAGAAACGTTTATAATCAATACTTCAGCTTCTTTGACGTAACTACCATTAGACTCGCATTAAACTTCTAAATATACTTGTTAAGTAACAATAATGATGAAAAAATCACACAGTAAAAACTCCAAGCGTTTGATTTACATTCAAGTATTTATTGTTTTGTGGTATTGAATGAAGTGTTTGATTTACATTCAAGTATTTCTTGTTTTGTGGTATTGATTGAAGTGTTTGATTTACATTCAAGTATTTCTTGTTTTGTGGTATTGAATGAAGTGTTTGATTTACATTCAAGTGTTTATTGTTTTGTGGTATTGAATGAAGCAATTAGTGCAAACAATGCAATGATAAAGTAAAACGTTTCTAACAATGTTGTCAGTCACGTTACAATTAGTGCAAACAATTAAAACACGTCTTCTCGTTCAATTACACTGTAATAATACCATTTACGTATTATTGATAGATGGCTTCTAGCACTTATCCCTAAAAAGTCGTCATGGTCTGTTAATCAGAAATTGTTATATCGCCCCCCTAAATTGTTATACGTCAGGTACGGCACAATGTGGCCCGGCATGGCCAGGTGATTAAAGCACTCGACTCGCAATCTGAGGGTCGCGGGTTCGAATCCCCGTCACACCAAACATGCTCGCCCTTTCAGCCATGGGGGCGTTATAATGTGGCGGCCAATCCCATTATTCGTTGGTAAAAGAGTAGCCCAAGAGTTGGCGGTGGGTAGTGATGACTAGCTGCCTTCCCTCTAGTTTACACTGCTAAATTAGGGACGACTAGCGCAGATAGCCCTCGTGTAGCTTTGCGCGAAATTAAAAAGAAAACAAAAAAAAAACAAGCGGCACAATGTTTCCTGAGAATCACAATTAACAATGTTCCCGAATCCCTATCGTCCAAGTCTTCTTTACAGGATATACTTCTGCCTCAATGTCACCTTCTAGAAAACATTTTCCTGGGAGAACACAGTTTGTTACGACTCGGAGGACTTGTAGAAAAAAGCCTTCCCACCATTTCCTACACTTCGACTTCTAAACCGCTTCTGTAATTCTAGTCTAAGTTTATGTTTGTTTGTTTGTAATTAAGCAAAAACTACTCAATGGATATTTTGTGCTGTGTCTGCCACGGGTATCGAAACCTGGTTTTTAGTATTACAAGTCTTCGGACTTACCGCTGAGCCACTGGAAGGCCCAAGTCTAAGAGAGAGATAAATTCCAAGAATAATTACACTGGCATTGAAAGCCCCGTTTTTCACTTTGGATTGCGATATCTTGAACATGGATATTGCATATATTCCCCCCCCCCAAAAAAAATTATCAGTTGAGAAATAATAAACGCGCATTATACTTACTAAATCCGTTCTCATTACTTATTCACTTACTATATGCCACTGAAGCTGTAATTATCAACTACGCTCTTGTGTTTGCTTTATAATTTTCTGCAACATCCCATCTTATGAAAGTTCAGTAAAATTACAAAGTCCCATTATCTATTCTCGCAATTTGAACTCCCTTGTTGTTTTGTTAATGTTCCTTTTTCTTTGTTGCATTTCTGGTTCTTCTGGAGAATGAAATACACTGTTATTCAATGGTCTCAATCCGCATAATGAACGAAAAGAAAAAACAACATTGAGCATTGGAGCTCTGACACTACTCCACCTTAGCTTTCTGAATTTTTCAGAAGTTGCCAACCATCATTGAGCAGTCTTTTCTTCTGGACAACCCAATAACCCATTACAACTTCCTCCTCCTCCTCAAGCACATCTCTAACCAGCTTTTATCCATTTTGATATCTAACAGCGTGGCCTCTAACCAGCTTTTCTCCGTTTTGATATCTAACAGCGTCGTCTCTAACCAGCTTTTATCCATTTTGGTATCTAACAGCGTCGTCTCTAACCAGTTTCTTCCAGTTTTGATATCTAACAGCGTGGTCTCTAACCAGTTTCTCTCCAGTTTGATATCTAACAGCGTGGTCTCTAACCAGTTTCTCTCCAGTTTGATATC
>NW_013667021.1:142839-145903 GCF_000517525.1 Limulus polyphemus
CATTTTGATATCTAACAGCGTGGTCTCTAACCAGTTTCTCTCCAGTTTGATATCTAACAGCGTCGTCTCTAACCAGCTTTTATCCATTTTGATATCTAACAGCGTGGTCTCTAACCAGTTTCTCTCCAGTTTGATATCTAACAGCGTCGTCTCTAACCAGCTTTTATCCATTTTGGTATCTAACAGCGTCGTCTCTAACCAGCTTTTATCCATTTTGGTATCTAACAGCGTGGTCTCTAACCACTTTCTCTCCAGTTTGATATCTTAACTTCACGGAACTTGCCTAATATATATATATAACCAGCTCCGTCTTTTCTTTAAAACGTAAAGCAGTTGTGAATTTTCTGCACGATCTGTTTTACAGAACCTTCCACTAACATCCGATTAAAGCTATCATTCAACTAGATGGAACATTTTTTTAGATCTTGTTTAATGAGTGAATATGTTTCTACTGTTCTGCGTTAAGCTGGTGTTGTTTTAGCACAAAGCTACTTAATAGGCCATCTGCGCTTTGTGGGGAATCGAACTCTGGATGTAAGTCCATAAACTTACCGCAGACCCACTGATGGTACTTATGAATAAATTACACTTTGTGTTACTTCGATTTCCCTAAAACTTTTAAAACAGTTGTCATAGTCATAATGTTTACTATTCATCAAAGTGAAAAAATTTTCATCCCGCCATAGGAACTTTCATCATATGAATATTTTATACTATATGTGCATAGTTATCCCTAATTTTCAACTAATAAGCTAGAGAGAAGGCGGCTAGTCATCAGCACACATCACCAATTCGTGGGTTACTCTTGTCTGACCAGAAAAATGAGATTTGACTGTCACTTTTGTAGTACACACGTGACCCCCAAAGTATGGAGATATTTGTTTGGGGCAACAGGACGCGAATCATGAACCCTCGAATTCACAGGCACGCTAACCCCAAGGCCAGGGCCAGGCCTTACCTTCTTGAAAACACTCATAATACCAACAGAACCTCAATGGGTTTGCCTAAAGGTTCACTAAGAGTAGGTGATGCCCATATCTAGTTTGTGTTAGGCTTAACATCTTTCTTCTAACATCCGATCCCATGACTATTGTTCAATGTCGCTGTTTCTAAGTGGAGCTTTTTGGTTTTGACATTGAACTCCAGACGACTTATGTAATGTCATATGCCAACTTATGTGATAAACTCCTTAGTGGATTACTTCTTTGAAAGAATCCTCTCGAGGATTTCGCATAGTTACTCCATGGTGTCCATGGTGTTTGCTCTTGTGACACTTCTTAATTTCATTGGCTGTTGTTTTTTTTTTCTGTCGTATTGCTTTATTTATATTACGTATCAAATACTAAAAAATAAATACTCTTAACTTGTACAAATAAACTTAACTACACTATCATGAACTGGTTGTGGTCTGTTGGTTAGCGTGCCGGGCTGCAGATCGAAAAGTTTAAGGTAACCGCTGCGCTGAAACTAAACATGCTTCGCACTTTCAGTTTTGGGAAAGTTATAAGAGTGACAGTCAATCCCGTTATTTGGTTCAAAGTCGAACAAAGCTATAGTGTCGCTGAACGAAAAATAAGAATGGCTAAAACTGACGATGTCGTTCAAGTTGAACATATAAATAGCTAGCTTAGTTTTTAAAAGTTTGTACTTCGCGGAAAAGAACCAACAAGTAGTTGAACTTAAGCTTGACCCTTGCTACTTCTTCAGGTTATCTAATTAAAACTCACCCAATGCTGGTGCCACTTGTTCATCACAAATGCAGGACCAAGAGAACGGGCTGGATTTAGTGATGCTCCGCTTGCCGGCAGCTAAAAATAAAATAAATATATTAACCGTTTTCTTACTTCGTCACGTTGTAACAGACACACATATAGAACTTAATACAATAAATACATAATATAACACTGATAGCTTAAACAGAAGTTAATGGTGATGATTTCAACGGAATTTGATACTTATAATATAAAATTTAATACATATAAGTTAAACTTGTAACGTATGTGAACTTTATATGATAGGTAACTGTCTTTCTTTTCGTTATCACAACATTATTATTGCGAATATTTACACCGTTATGCTGCCGAAACTTAGCTATACAAACTCCAGACAAAGATTCACAATATACTTTATGAATAATGGATTCAGTAAGGTTCAAACGAGTGAGTTCGTGCACGATGGTGTTTATATGGTCGCCAAATACTTTTACTGTCTAAACGAAGACTTTATATTGAAAAATGTTACGCCTAGTTTTGTACATCATTGTTCAATGAAATTAAAGAAAAGATTACAAAACCAACAAGTTTCTTTTTTTTGGAAGATGACGTTTCGAGCTGGCGCTCTTCGTCATATCGTAAGGCTTAATTAAAAGCTCGATAAGTCAACTTCCAGAAATAAGAATATATATATATATATAGCTTGACGATTTTTATAGCCTATTCTTTAATTTCTGTGTTTTTGTCATCTGTGCGGTTAACTATGTTTACGTCATTGTTCAATGCCACGCCCACTTTAGTGTTTTATTGTTCAATGCCACGCCCACTAAGTGGTTTATTGTTCAATGCCACGCCCAGTTTAGTGATTTATTGTTCAATGCCACACCCACTTTAGTGATTTATTGTTCAATGCCACAGCCACTTTAGTGGTTTATTGTTCAATGTCACACCCACTTGAGTGGTTTATTGTTCAATGCCAAGCACAGCTTGTCTAGCTTTAGATAACTCTTTCACTGTCCTGTTTCTAGATGAGTAACTCTTTCAGAGCCAGACTTGTTTTTAGATACACAATAAAAACAAAAAAATACAAGATTTGATATTTCGCTACTTAGCTGTAATTTAAAACAGGTAAACTGTGGTAGATACTTATAGCTTCTCCTGTACATTTTAAAACATACACGAGGAGAATGATATCTGTAATAAATATGATATTAATGCTCCTCCCCTACATTTTAAAACATACCAGAGGAAAATGATATCTGTAATAAATGTGTCATTAATGCTCCTCCCCTACATTTTAAAACATACCAGAGGAAAATGATATCTGTAATAAATGTGTCATTAATGCTCCT
>NW_013667021.1:146234-151259 GCF_000517525.1 Limulus polyphemus
GATATCTGTAATAAATATGACACTATAGCTCCTCCCCTACATTTTAAAACATACCCGAGGAGCACGATATCTGTAATAAATATGACATTATAGCTCCTCCCCTACATTTTAAAACATACCCGAGGAGCACGATATCTGTAATAAATATGACATTATAGCTCCTCCCCTACATTTTAAAACATACCCGAGGAGCACGATATCTGTAATAAATATGACATTATAGCTCCTCCCCTACATTTTAAAACATACCCGAGGAGCACGATATCTGTAATAAATATGACATTATAGCTCCTCCTGTATATTATAAAACGCATAGGAACATTATGGGCGTTATTATAGCGTTTTTTAATCGGATTGTACAGTTGGTGAATAAATGAGACAGAGTTGGTTGATGCTCTGTGCCCATTCAACGTTTTTGTTGTTGTTGTTGTTGTTATTGTTGTTGGAGGAACTATTGTAATTTACACAACACATATAATATTAATCGCAGATGTGTACTGTACAGTTAAAAACCCAGGATGTAGAAACACCTAGAATCTTTTTTTGATGGTGACGGTTAGTACTGCCAGAAATATCAGTCACGTGATTAAAAATTCCCGATATGATTAATGCTTTGACCTTTTCTGAGTCAATTTGTCCCGGGTCAAGTTGTTCCAACATAACTCATAAATTAGCATACTTAAAAAGCATAAATCGTATCATAAAGAAAAAACAACAACAACAACAACAACAACTGTTAATAACGATGTTTCTAGCCACTGTACATGTATGCTTTATTTCAGAGGATGCCATGCGCATAGCAACCAACGCTTCAGCCTAATATACTTAACACGATTATATACTCAGTGATTTCATGAATACCAAATACAACTATCTGAATATTTATGGCCATTTATCCTAAGCGAAACGCTGAATGTAACATTAAACTTTAACTTAACGACTCACAACAGAAAGAGAGAAAAAAAAATCACGAAATGACACAGTAGGTATGTTACATAAAATTACAAGCGGGAGGAGTTAGGAGTTAACAGCTGATTGGAGGCTCCCGTTTAATTAACCAACGCGTAACATATGGCTCATGTAAGGGAGTAACTTGAACTCAAAAGAAGCGTCTACTTCTTCAACAGTAGCAAACTGAGAGCACGAGTTATTTGTACTTCAGTTTATATGACCAATTTAGAACCATAATGTTTTAATCCAATATGTTTCTTTTGGTCCTTCTTAGAAGTCACGATCTCTACATTCGTTATATAACGAGTGATCATTTAACCATTCACACACACACACACACACACACACAAAACAGATGCACGTGCTTTACACATGGTAATATCTCATATCATAACCCGCACAAGGATGACACGTCCACTGTGATATTTAATACAAAATATTCATCCGTACGTATGTTATAGTGTTATATTAATATGACCACTAATAGAAGCAACAACAAAGAATGAACAAGGATAACACAATATAAATATTTCAAGCTTTCAAACACAGATCGGTAGTAAGTAAAAATATTTTTTTAGTTCGATTGTAACAATGGTGGTGTCACCTTTATCTCCATATTTCATTCACTTCAAGATGTATTGCTTTTCACATTGTGACATCATCCAACACTCAAGGTATAGTCTCTCTGCTTTCCTATACTGTCACGGACCAATAAAATGTAAGTACAACAACAAAAAAAAACATTACGATTTTCATATGAATATTCTGTCGATTTTTGTTTGTCTGTTTGAATCCCCCGGTGCGACAGCGGCAAGTCTTCGGATTTACAATGCTAAAAATCAGGGGTTCGATTCCCCTCGGTGGACACAGGAGATGGCCCGATGTGGCTTTGCTATAAGAAAACACGCACACACACACACTTGTTTGTTTGCTCTCGTGAAATCTCACGAACCGGCAAGATGGTTGCGGCGGATCGGCGTTGGTCCGCGTACTGGTGGTTGAGAAACACTGGCTTATATTGTTTGTTTTTGGATATTCGCGAAAAGCTACACGAGAACTATTTATGTTCGTTAGTTGTCCCTAATTTTGAACCGACAGACTACACAGAAGTCTCTTAGTCAACAGCGCCCATCGCCAACTCTTGGGTATGACCGAATTATGGAATTTGGCCGTCACCCTTATAACGCACCGAGCCACGTTCAACACGTTAGATGGCAGTTAAACATTTCAAGTACGGAACTTATAATGAAATGTACGAAGTCCAGTGTATTTCTTAAGATGCAGGCATTTACTCCTGTCAAGGAAGAAACAAAATGGCGATGAGGAATGGTTATAGCACCTGATTGGCTCAGACAGACAGACTATCTTTACCTTTGAAAGACTGATTCGTCAATAAAACCGATCTACAAGAAATCACATTTGATTGATTTCTCAATTCAATGAAATGTTGCTTTCCACTCAAAACTCATTCATGGATCTATTATCAGAGAGCGCCAGTATTGGTGAAGAGGTTTATGTTGGTTTGGTTTTGTTAGAATTCTGTGCAAAGCTACACGAGAGCTATCTGCTGTAGCTGTCCCTAATTTAGCAGTGATAGACTAGAGGGAAGACAGCTAGCCAACACCACCCACCGTTAACTCTTGGGCTACTCTTTTTACCTACGAGTAGTGAGATTGACTTTCACGTTATAACGCTCCCACGGCTGAAAGGGCGATCATGTTTGGTGATGGGGGTTCGAACCCGTCACCCTCAAATTGTGAGTCGAGCACATTAGCCACCAGGCCAGATCCAAGAGATTTAATTGAGTCTTACATAGTTTACCAGCTTGTGTTCACTTTTACATCTGGATGTGACGTACAGTTAACCTACCAATTTCCTCAACATAATTAGGAAACATTAATGTCACATTACTGCCAAAGATTTACTGTTCGATCCTGCATATAATTAACAATTTGCACAAATACGAAAAGGGATTAGTATTTCGTATTTATGACAAACTACTAAGGCTACCTGCCGCAGTCCCTAAATTTGAACTACTGACCGAATGGGAGGCAGCCAGTCAGCAGCACCACCACCACCTACGCTAATGGATGGACCGTTACTCTTATAAAGCACACACACAGCTTAAATTACGGATTAGAACCAGGCTCGCCAGCTCCGAAATTCAAAGATGTGCCAGGTGGTCAACTCGTACCCTCAAGGAGACAGGGATGCGTACATCTGTCTCAAGATTTATTTTGTCATTTTGGCCCCACTGTATCACCTCGTAGGTTTTGAAACCTTACAATTTTTCATGTCATTATAACACGCGACGGAAACCCTACAAGTACTCTTAATTTGTTTGTTTTAGAACAAAGCCAGTTTGGATTATCTGCTGTGTCCACCGCGGAGAATCGAAACCCAGATTTTAGGGTTGTAAGTTCGTAAACTTACCGCTGTCCCACCGAGGGACAACCAGAAGGAACATCTGAAATTTGTTTAATTCTTGTACTTTCCTACTGATCTATATAGAGCCACTTTTTCGAAACTGTTCAAATAGATAACATTTATAAGTTGAAATATCTTATATTCTGTTTTATTAACGGGCAATCAGGTGGCGCCACAATCAGAAAACTGGCAAATAGGGTATAATTTTTTTCAAATTCACAAGCTCTTGGAAAACAATAAAATTTATATAACACCGTAGTTTGTGACTAGAGCACAATCAAAACTACACCATAGCAAAATGGTAACTAAATACACGTGCAATTTAGCAGAATAATCAGTAAACAATCTAATTTCTAAAATAAAGAGAATATTACTTTCATACGTTGTTATTCATTTTACACGGGATCATAATTCTAAGAGTATTTCAAGCAAACTCGAGAAGAAAAGAAAAGGACTTGGCTTAGTAGTTAGGACATAGGGCTGCGTATTAGAAGGCTCAAGTTTCGAGCTACGACTTGCTGCTGAACATACTTCGCACTTTCAGCTATGGTGGCGTTATAACTGTGACAGTCAATCCCATTTTTCGGTTAAAAGTATTTGCTTGTTTGTAATTAAGCACAACGCTACACAATGGGCTATCTCTGCTCTGCCCGCAAACATACCGTTGTGCCCCTGGGGGGGCGGTTAAAAGTAGCTGCATAGGCAGTGGGTGATGGGTGACTGGTTGCAGTTTCACAATTAAAGATGACTTTGCCTCAACCTTATGAACCCTTGATCTGGTCATTTAGCCGAATACCAAGATCTTGTATGGAAGACTAAGTAGGCACCGTTTCACGGCTTTTAGTCAATTAATGAGTACTTGTAGATTGATTAATTTACAATTCAGGAGTCGAAGGAATTTGTTTTTTTCAGGAAGGAACAGTTTGTATGGCAAAACGTCACTTCAGAAGTATTTGACTAATAAGAATAGTAGCAAAATTATGTATACTTTCAAATACGCTACGTGTATTTTACGTAGTATTATTTGTTTATGGCATAGCTACTTAAACTCTTTGCTGTCGTTCCTAATTTTGAAAATACGACCAAAGAGAAGGCAAACGGCTGCCACTTCCAACCACCGTCTCTTGAGTTGCTCTTTTATCCACGAATAGTTAGATTACCTATCACATGTTCGCCCTATCCAACAAATCGCACAATAATGATTAAACCGTAATTGATAAACACAGGTATACATTAAGATATTAATTGAAATGGATAAGTATTTGTATTTATTGTAAAGGTACAGGGAAGTCAGCCAGTCAACAGCACCCTATCGCTACTCATTCACGCTACGTGATTAACTGTCACTCTTATAACGCTTTGGTTTGAAATTCGCTCAAAGCTACACGAGGACTATCTGCGCTAGCCGTCCCTAATTTAGCAGTGTAAGACTAGAGAAAAGGCAGCTAGTCATCACCGCCAACTCTTGGGCTACTCTTTTACCAACGAATAGTGGGATTGACAGTCAAATTATAACGTCCCCATGGCTGAAAGGGCGAGCATGTTTGGCGGGACGGGGATTCGAACTTGCGACCCTCAGATTGCGAGTCGAGTGCCTTAACCACCTAACCATCTCTTATAACTCGCCCACAGCTTAAAGTGTAGTAT
>NW_013667021.1:151269-156451 GCF_000517525.1 Limulus polyphemus
AATTCAATGTATAACAAATGGAATGAGCACTTCGATCTAAAACTGTAATATGGTTGACAGAATTTGCTAAGCAAAAATGATATATAATCATTATTCTAACTTAACAAAAGACAATTTAACAAAGATAAGATTCAAAGAGAAATATTTGCTAGAAGTTATAATTTTGTATAGATCTAATTGTTAAACCTAAGAAACCAAGACAGTTTGTTTTAAATTTCATGCAAAGCTACACGAGGGCTATCTGCGCTAGCCGTCCCTAATTTAGCAGTGTAAGACTAGAGAAAAGGCAGCTAGTCATCACCACCAACTCTTGGGCTACTCTTTTACCAACGAATAGTGGGATTGACCGTCAAATTATAACGTCCCCATGGCTGAAAGGGCGAGCATGTTTGGCAGGTTTTGCGACCCTCAGATTGCGAGTCGAGTGCCTTAACCACCTAACCATCTCTTATAACTCGCCCACACCTTAAAGTGTAGTATCGCATATCGCATGGATTCGAACCCGACTTCCCGAAATCCAGAGCTCTAACGCAGAGTCAACCCACGTCTAAATTGGATTGTTACAAGCCAATTTTCAATCTAATTTAGGATAATTTTGTGTTTAGTCTTATTAACAAGATTAGGGGGAGGTAGATTAATATTACACATCTTGTTGTTGTTTTTTTAATAAGCAAGTGCAATAATTCAGACTTTCAACTTTTATATGAACATACACGAAGTTAACCACTTGTCATCTGGAACCTTAAGATTCGGTGATAAAGTCCTGAAAATTTACAATCTTATATTTTTCTATTAACATTACATCATAGCCTAAAATTGTTTTAAAATACTTTTGAAAAAATATAAAAAAATCTCCTCAACTTTGTATAACATTTATCTAATACGCTTCTATTCTTCATAAAACTTCCTCGACTTTGTATAACACTTATTTAATACGCTTCTATTCTTCATAAAACTTCCTCGACTTTGTATAACACTTATTTAATACGCTTCCATTCTTCATAATATTTCCTCGACTTGGTATAACATTTATTTAATACGCTTCCATTCTTCAAAAACTTCCTCGACTTTGTATAACATTTATTTAATACGCTTCCATTCTTCAAAAAACTTCTCAACTTTGAGGTAAACGACAATAAAAACTGGGCTGGCTATTCTGCAATACATCATACACAATATTAATAACCACTACCACACGATTGGATTGGATTGTTATTGGCGTAATTACCACCACTCCAACTCGGGAGGATCCCTAATTCATATCCTCTAATTCAATGACTTAAACATTCCAACTAGGAACGTTGTTTCTGCCATATAAAAGATACAACAATATCATTAGTTCTACAGAAGATCAGCTACCTAGAGGTATATAACAAGATTTTCTCGGTCTCTAGAGTAAAGTTAAACCAAACAATGGCCTAATTGGACCGAAGAAAAGAACTCGGTCGATTTTAGTGTTTCCAATAAGCACAGATGATTCCTTTCAGTTATACAAGTGGTAGACCTCCAAACGTGTACTCTTGTTATATATTGGTTGAAAGAGTATATATGTATTTCGGCGCCCTCCTGAACTCAGAAATATTAACGCCGCCCTACGGGCGGCTATTTGTGCTGGTAATTACTAACTGTAGTATTTATATCTCATTGGAAAAAAAAAGTTAACGTTTCTATAAAAAATATTTTTTCTGGGAAGTACTGAACAGAAAACTGTTCGGATTGTGCTCTTTAGTCATCCACAACTCATTGCATCAAAAATCTTCAATGTACAGAGCTCAAAATTGTCATAAGTTTTACCTATATAAACTGCAGTGTTTTTATACATTAAAAGTCGTTATTTTTAAGAACTCCAGTTTCTCAGTACTACATTTAAAAATTACACGAATAAAGATATAATCAAACCCTCACGTACAGTCCTCGTGAAAGTCGTATTCTTGTTGTGAGGGGAGTACTTTTATTTCAAATTGTGTTCTATTATAAAGAAATGGTTGTTGCACAAACCACAGTTATTTTTATAATTGGCTGAATCTTGAATACCCAAAGTTCGAAATTTGTTATGGATTTTTTTTGTTTGTTTGTGATGCTATTCAATAGATAGCGTAGGAGTTTTGGTTACATAGATAGATATTGACATACACACTACGTCCATTATAGTAAGATGCACGTTTATTAAAAGGCTCGGTTTCGAAAAGGTCATTTAGTATAATATACACCACTCTTCGTGACACCCGTGTGTTTAAGCCTCAACTTTGTTTTAAGCCTATATAAGACCGTGCAACTAAAAATAAGAAAGAATGATAACACGTCGTGGAATTCAAACTTAAGTAGAATAAATGGTACACAGGTTACGATTCGGTCGGTTAGACCCCTCATCACGGGATCAATTTTTGAAGGTTTTATGTTTGAAAGTTTAATACGTATGATAACTCTAAATGGGGGGAACATTTTTTTTTTCGAAACAACGGATAGACAGACGTATGGATGTTCTATTCTCAGTCTAACGCTTTTGTTATTCTTGGTTTTGAAGAAAGCATGGGCGTCCGCAGAAATTTTTCCAGGGAAGGGCAAAGTTTTCCGGGGGTGGAAGGGGGAGAGTAGTGTGAAATTGCGAATTGAATTAAAAAATTCATATACATCTAGTGAATGAATAAAGAAAGAATTATGTTTCTCACTTTCCGCCCCCCCCCGCGGACGCCCATGGAAGAGGTACCAGAAATAGTACGTTTTTCGTAGTGAGATAAATTGGATCCCCAATCCCCAATCCTAAATTCCAGAGGATTTCCTGGAAAATAAAATCTATCAACTGGATGCGAGATATGAACCCCCTTATAAGCCTCCAGGCTTACCACTGAGCCATCAAAAGGGCATAGGGGAAGAGACTGTTTGTTTTTAGGGCAAAGCCACGTTGGGCTATCTGATGTGTACACTGTGGGGGAATAGAACCCCAGATTTGAACGTTGTAAGTCCGTAAAATTACCGCTGCCTCACCAGACACGGAGGGGCAGGGGGCGAGAGATGCTCTCATAAGTTAAAGAGAAAATAACGTTATTTTCAGAATGACTGGCTATTTTAAAGGGATCTTCCTTATTAAAAAATATATTTATAGAGTTTAACTGGTATAATATTCTAAAGCAAATTCATGTTTAGAATGTGACCGGAGGTTTGTTTACTAATATCACAATGTAATATAATAAACTACATGCAAATACTGTTTATTTTATATAATATATACAACTCTTAAACAGAAAGATAAGAAATTAGGTTTAAATTTTCATGATTTTTTTTTAACGCTAGGATATTTTTAACGCTACTACTTAATGGTCTCCCGCATGATGTGTAGATTTTGCCTTTGTACTGAAATCAACACTGACGAAGTTGTATCGAACCTACAGCCTTAAAGGTATCCCGTTTCAAGCACGTGCAAGAAATACCAATTCACCCGTTACTAACAGGAGCACGTGGCTGAAATCACTACCCAAATCATGTTCTGTTTGTTTTTCGGAATTTTCTGGCAAAGATACACGAGAGCCATCTGCATACATCAGTCCCTAATTTTGAACTTAGACGATTTGTTTGTTGAATTTTGCATAAAGCTACTCGAGGGCTATCTGCGTTAGCTGTACCTAATTTTGAAAGGATGGACATGATGGATGGCAAATACTCAAAACCGCCCACAGCCAGCTCTTGTCTGACTCTATAGTAAGATTTGACCGTCACTGTTATAACGAATCCACGGCCCAAAAGTGCGAAGTGCAACATTTAGGCATCGGAACTCGAACAATAAACCCTCAGGTTCACAGCCTGGGCACGTTAGCCAATAGGCCACGCCCGGCCCCAGAAAAGTAGTAATTATACAACGAGATTTTAACGCAGAGAAGTCATCGTTTTCATTCATAATTTTGTTTTGGTAAGAAAAATAAAAGTAAGGGGCGTTTACCAACATACCCCAAGTCAGCAATCGACTCGCTATCTACCTCACTGCAAATGAACAACTTACTTGTGTTTTTACATTATTACAATAGTCTTCCACAAGTGTCTAGAAAATTCGAGACGTGTCACGTCAGATCTAGACACTCAGGACATTTCAAAGGGTCACACATCATCACTACGTCACTCCTTCTAGCAAACAATACAAAACGTCTACATTTAAATCTTCACAACAAGAGTACGTAAACCTTAAACATTTATTCTGATAACTTACATGCATGAAATCAGAGCCGAAGAGTTTATTTAATTTTTAGTTCTATTCTCACAGCTTTAAATGAATGAGATTAATTTAGTTTACAGATAAACAGACGAAATTTTGTTGTTTGTAATTAAGCACAAGGCTACACAAAGCTACACCACGGTTTCTAGCGTTGTAAGTCCGCAGACATACCACTGTGCCACTAGGGGGCGCAGATAAACAGAAAATACATGTAAAAAAAACTTACCCCGATTAATGAGGCAGTTAGGTAAGCAATTCCAATGGCAACAGCATTACTTCCCAGCGTTCTTCTGTTTGGGTCCATTGTTGCAAACACAGTGAAGACAATGACAAACGTTAGAACGAATTCAATTCCAAATGCTTGCCAGGCTCCAAGATCACTGTGAACCAGGGTGCACCCCAATGTCTCCTGGTAACCAGGGATCGTTACACTATACAGAAATAGAAGAGGTTAGGCGGTTTGTATTTTGTTCTCCACTTCATAAAGGACAGAAAGTAACTAGGCTTACATAAATCTAGAAACGCAAGATAAAAAAAAAACGCGATACAACAACTTTATCAAAACGGAATGAAAAGGAGATCTGTAACATGTAAAATAGTTTATATGTCAAAAACAATAGAAAAGTAGTGTTGTGGAAGTATTGTTAACACAATTAAATAAAAAAACGTAACTTGAAAAGCATAAAATTATCTCCTCCAAATTGAACTGGACCTCCCTTGAACTTAGACTTCGATATTAAACAATTTTCGGAATGCTAAGTTTATTTATTATTTATTTTATAATGATGATGAAATTAATATAACTCAAAAATATTACAAAGAGACTTTGAATTTTTCCATTATCAGTTCTTCTCATTAAAACTCATAACGGGTAATGATGCGGCCATATTGTTGCGTCAGCGAGGTCACGTGACTAGTGTCACGCCACGTTTCTAGAAGTATCTTGTTCCTTCGTGAACGCCTTAGCATTTACTAGAT
>NW_013667021.1:156997-159756 GCF_000517525.1 Limulus polyphemus
AGACGCAAATGTCAAACCAACAAACTAAGGAAAATCATTAAAGGGTTGGGAGTTGAATGATTTAATCTGTAACGTCTCAGTTCCTACTACCTTTCGCTGTCTGCAGCCAGTTGTGTGAAGGCAGTCACCCTTAATATTTAGATACAACTTTAAAACAGAAATAAAACACCCTAAATGTCTACGATGTAAAATTGCCAACGTCCAAAAATATTCCCATAGTTGAAACAGACCACCCTATATTTCTACAAGACTCCCAACCTCTCCCATTTTACTAATTTTTTTGTCGAGGAACAAGGTAAATTTCGTGATTAATGTAACCGATTTGTATAAAATTACAGTAAACCTATAGAGGGAATGTCAGTTCAAACAGTGTGTATATCGTAGCATATTGTTGCTACTTTGGCCCAAAGTGAAGACACAGGTTTTACTTTAGAACACTCGTTCAACGAGGTCAAGGCAGAATGTAGAAGGTGATGTTATTACACTGCACGTTTTACAGGTCTGCGCGATGATTCAAAGATTTTGTTTCATATTGAGATCATAATCACAGCGTCGAACAAGACTATAAATATGGAGTTTATAACATAAAGAATGCCAGTCCTTAATGAGAGACGCGCCACCTTTATAAATGTTATTAGGTTTTGGTTTTGTTTATCGCTCTTTTAGCTGATTTAATGTGATAAAAGAAGAAGTCAACACGTCTCAGAAAATCCGAGGTAAAGAAGTTTGGAATAAAGTACATTGACACGTTTACGAAGTATGTTCGCATTACTTACGTATCGTTTAAATATAAACAATGTTTAGATGCCTGATGTGATGACAGAAGGATTAAATTAAATATTCAGCTGAAGTCTGCGTATTACGACCGCCATGTGCTGGTGTTGTGCACACGCGTAAAATCTGAAAAGGTAACAAGCGCCCATTAATTCATGTAAAATTCACATAGATCTACTGTTATAAAGTTATGTACCCAAACTCTGCATGCTGTATCCAGGCAACATGTTTCTTTAATAAATGATGAATCCAAGCAACATGTTTCTTTAATAAATGATGTATCCAAGCAAAATGTTTCTTTAATAAATGATGTATCCAGGCAACATGTTTCTTTAATAAATGATGTATCCAAGCAACATGTTTCTTTAATAAATGATGAGTCCAGGCAACATGTTTCTTTAATAAATGATGTATCCAGGCAACATGTTTCTTTAATAAATGATGTATCCAGGCAACGTGTTTCTTTAATAAATGATGTATCCAGGCAACGTGTTTCTTTAATAAATGACAAATAAAACAATTAATCCAATCTTAAATTTTTATTTTATTGTACGCTTTAGGTTTAAAGAGAAAGAAACTCTTATTTCATTAGTTAATCCAGTTTAGAGTGTCTTATAAACTAAATATTATTTTAGTATTTCAAATATGAGCCGTTTTACTTCAACCCTAACCTTCTGTTATATTTTAATGCCCTTTGAACTCTCTCAAAAACGCCATTTTATGCCAGGACCGTATTCTAGATGTTAAACCAACATCTTGGTGAATAAGGTAATGAGAACCAAGATTCTTTGCACCAGCTGAAGAAACGAGTGTTTTATGGTCGACTACTCTTTCTTTAAAGAGTAAGATATTGTAAGTAATAATAGTGATCGTCCAGTTTGATTTGTAAATATTTAGTCAACTATACAGCGGCTCGCCTCTTATCACAAGTTTATCCTGGGAAAACACCAAATGATGATAAAAGGGCTCACAAATTTGCAAGGAATAACGTTGTCTCGCAAGAAACCAAGAGGATAACGTTGTCTCACAATAAACCAAGAGGATAACGTTGTCTCGCAAGAAACCAAGAGAATAACGTTGTCACATAAGAAACCAAGAGGATAACGTTGTCTCACAAAAAACCAAGAGGATAACGTTGTCTCACAATAAACCAAGAGGATAACGTTGTCACATAAGAAACCAAGAGGATAACGTTGTCTCGCAAGAAACCAAGAGGATAACGTTGTCTCACAATAAACCAAGAGGATAACGTTGTCTCGCAAGAAACCAAGAGGATAACGTTGTCACATAAGAAACCAAGAGGATAACGTTGTCTCGCAAGAAACCAAGAGAATAACGTTGTCTCATAAGAAACCAGGAGGATAACGTTGTCTCACAAGAAACCAAGAAGATAACGTTGTCTCGCAAGAAACCAAGAGGATAACGTTGTCTCACAAGAAACCATTATCTCCACTACCAGACAGAAACATAAAGCTCTCCACTACCAGGCAGAAACATAAAGCTCTCCACTACCAGACAGAAACATAAAGCTCTCCACTACCAGACAGAAACATAAAGCTCTTCACTACCAGACAGAAACATAAAGCTCTTCACTACCAGACAGAAACATAAAGCTCTTCACTACCAGACAATATGTGGACCTCACAAATAGTGGACGGCATAAAAGAAAAACAAAACAAGTCCAGTAATTTCCAGTTACGTGAGTGTCGTCTCCACAACAAACCACAAGTGGCAATGACGCTTTCGTTTATGACTAGTTAAAAAAGTTTTAAATTAATGTTGTTGTGCATGCATCTTTTGTTTTTAAAATAAGTGTGTATATATTGTTACGTCTCCGTTCGCTAGTTAATTTTCCGTAAATTCTTTCAGACTAAACTTTATTTTCTTAATAAAAACTGGTTTATTCTTTTCGAATATAACTTTACCGATACACTCAACTTCAACAATCGCGCTAAACAAACGCTATAACAACGAACGTGCTCAAC
>NW_013667021.1:160156-163861 GCF_000517525.1 Limulus polyphemus
TCTTTAAACATGGGCATACATGCGTCCCTCTTTAAAGCACTACCACGCGAGGTTGGAAATGTGTACCACGATGAAGGGGGAGGTATCCCCCTTCTAATTTCCCAAAGTTTACCAGTTTCAAGTTCTAGATGAGCCGGGAAATATTAAAACATATGTCTTTGATGGAGAAAACTGGGGGAAGGGGGGCAACAGGGGCGGTCGCACCCCTTAAGTCCATAAATAGCAGTTTCTATGAGCCTTTCCCTATCAGTATGGATAAATGTAGGGTCCCCAGCTGAACTGAGGGGGCCCACGCGATCCCAGTCTTTTTGCCCCCACCCCCAAGTCTTTTGTGAAATGACATTCCGTGTATTTTTGTTTTTCATTTTGTAAAAAAAAATGGCATAAAAAGACTTATATATTCAGCCAGTTACATCTACAATTACTTAGAAATTCCTCATGCCTCATTCTCGCATCAAATATTTATGTTTGCCTCCACGAATGCCAAGCATCCAAACCCTTATGTCTTTATAATCGGCCCGGCATGGCCAGGTGGTTAGGGCACCTGACTCGCACTATCTGCGCTAGCTGTCCCTACTTTAGCAGTGATAGACTAGAAGGAAGGCAGCTGGTCAACACCATCCACCGCCAACTTTTGAACTACTCTTTTACCTACGAACGGTGGGATTGACCGTCATATTATAACGCCCCCATGACTGAAAAGGCAAGCGTGTTCAGTGGCGGGGATTCGAACCCGCGACCCACAGATTGCGAGTCGATCGCCTTAACCACCAGCCATGCCAGGCCCAGGAAAACGTAACTATACAGTTGTTTCGCGAGTATTTTCTTTAGAACCAACCATATGATAAGAATTATACTAGTCAATACAGTATCGTTACTTTTGCCCCACCCTATATATATAATCAAAAACACCTTAGGTGTGAAAAAAAGGTGCGGCCAAAAAAGGATTGAGCTTGCGAGTTAAAGGAATTAAATCAAAACTGGCAGCTACACTTATAACATTGATAAGAATTTTACAGCAAATATTCCTTCATTAGTTAGTTACGCCGCGTTTTTTTGTTCAACTTGGGGCATGATGGTGGATAAAACAGTTTTTGGTTAATACTTTTGCACACGTGGCTTATATTTATATCAAATTTAACACTTAGTTGTAGATCGTAAAGATCTACCAGTGTACCAAAATTGAAAAAAAATTCATAAAAGTTAAATATGGTTTTATATCAAATAAAGTTTCCGTATGAAGAAGAAAAAAAAGGGAAAACATTCAATCAATAATGAAGATTTTATATCTCGTATATTTCTTAATGGATTGTCTTGAATCTTGATACATGAAATAAGGGTCCAGTAGAGCACATCCACTGAAAATATGTGATAGTTTGGATTTCCACAGTCCGAGCTACAGGAAGTGTAAAATTGTTTAACTGTCACTCCTATTAATAACACACAGTGTAACCTGCAGGTTGTTTTGGCCGCACGATACACTACCGTGTGTCTGGATATACTTTATTACATCCAATCTCACGATATTATTATCTTTCCTTTTCACGGATTCTTTTTCTGTTTCGTCACATCACACTGTCGTCTTATAATTTATTCTCGGTTTTCGTCTAAAGATCAGTTTCCATATTAAATGCGATATGTATATTTACCCGCGTGTTACAGATGTAGTCAGCTTGTCAGAGTGTTATCAGTATTAGATAAAGACATCAGACTGTGATTCACTGGTGATGAGTGGTTTCTCCAGGCGCCATCTTGACGTGATAATGAAAAGGAGCCACAGCACTGTTTTACGTGACAAAAAGCCCGTCATCATACTTTGATATCTTACACATTAAACTTCTATACCAGCAACAGTGGCGTGGCCAGGTTTTCCACAGTAACAGTGGCGTAGTCAGGTTTTCCACAGTAACAGTGGCGTAGCCAGGTTTTCCACAGTAACAGTGGCGTAGCCAGGTTTCCACAGTAACAGTGGCGTAGTCAGGTTTTCCACAGCAACAGTGGCGTAGCCAGATTTTCCACTCAGGGAAGGATGGGGAGAGGAGAAAAATTTAAGGGGAAGGCAATACGTTAAAAAAAAGCTGAAATTGATCTAAATGTTTAATAAAGTGGTCATTAAAACAGATCAAATCAAATGTAATAGTGTTTATTGAAGTTGTATTTTTTGTATTAAATGATACAAAACGAGTTTATTATATATAAAAGCTGAACAATAATATGTGATCAATATGCCTAGATTTTTCAGGGGACCAGGCCCCGTTGCACCCACTCTTGGCTACGCCTCTGCTCAGCAAGGTAAATTAGGGAACAATGTGTCCTAGAATTATCTTAATATCGTATTGCAGTTAATTACTAACCTGCTGAATCTGACCGTGTACGTGATTTGTATCACAAGTTTTAGGCCTACTGGTTTCGAATACGGACGCGTTATATAAACGTCCAGCGTTTAGATTAAAACAAACAACGCCATTGATTATGTTCCCACATTTTATCTTCAGCTTTGAAGGGTAGACAAGTGACTTTTATCCTCCACCCCCACAGAAAATGGCCAATCCCTAGGAAAGTGGGAAATCACTGATTTGTCGAGAAAATGTTTCTAAATTTGTAGTGTCTTCGTTTCCTGATGTCAACTATCCCTGTTATTGGGGTAGATAAAGTTATTAAAAAGTGTCTTAACAAACTACTGGCCATAGCTAGCCTTTTGGTAGATGTGCAAGAGGTTCAAGGTTCGATACGGTAAAATGAGATTACCCAATTTGTTACGTTTATGGTTACCGAAACTTCGAATCAATATATATTTAAAGGCAAAACCAATTTCCTGTTCTATTCCACGTGCATCACATACTCACGGTACTCGCTCTATATTTTACCATTCACCAAACAAATTCTTCCAAGTGTTTGGTTGTAATTGAAAGAGAATGACACTGATGTTAGCATGATGCGTGAACACGCCATGTGACTTTCAAGACGACAGTGACATTACTAATTACTTTTTTTCCTTTTTTTTTAGATGGATGACAATAGACTCATTTCAGAAGTCAGCACTCGGTTATAACGCTGTAAAAAAAGCCTTGCGTTCACATATTCTTTCTTCTGACAAAAGCTCACCAATTAGAAAAGTATTTGTTAGTCGCCTATTCAACATAGCGCCATTAACGTATGATGTGTAACGCTCCTGTCCCATAATGCCATTCGTCTTGAAAGCTAAGTAATTTAGACAGAAACTACGACTAGCAATAGGGGAAAAAAGAAAGTCGCTGAATTAATGTTGAGATTCAGTAATCAGTTTGGATATTCATATCACGTCGATAACTTCTAGTGAAACCAATTCATATTCAGAAACTTGGATTCACTCGTACACGTGAGAACTTTAACAAGACCCGTCACAGTTACAAACCTTTGTTCACACGCTTCACGGCCGAACAGTAGGCGCGTGTCAAAATTATTATTTATAAATGAATGGTATTTTCACCCTGAACGGCACCTTATGCGACAACGTTGGCTAAACCGCTAGGTCAGACGACCCCCCCCCCCCACCAAGTTCAACCATCCATAATTTCCAACAATCGGTCAGTACCACCCGCCACTTGCACGTTACCAGCCGGGCATGGCCTGGTGGTTAGTGCGCTCGACTCGCAACCTGAGGGTCGCGGGTTCGAATCCCCGTCCCACCAAACATGCTCGCTCTTTCAGCCGTGGGAACGTTAT
>NW_013667021.1:164488-166661 GCF_000517525.1 Limulus polyphemus
CCCACTATTCGTTGGTAAAAAAAAGTAGCCCAAGCGTTGGTGGTGATGACTATCTGTATTCCCTCTAGACTTACACTGCTAAATTAGGGACGGCTAGTGCAGATAGCCCTCGTGTAGCTTTGCGCGAAATTCAAAAAACAAACAAACAATACACGTTACTCTCAACCGAACAGTGGGATTGACTATCACGGTTATAAAACACCCACAGCCGAAGGTGTAGCGCGTGTTCGGTGGCATATCGTGGCTCGAACCTCGGACCATCCAAGCCTGACACGTTAACCACTTGAACAATACAAATAAATAGAACTAGAAAATATTGATACGGGAGGTAATTTGGATCACTTACCTGCCACAGACAAGTACATAGACACGTACTCTGATCCAATAATAAGTTTAATTAGGCTTAAAAATGTGTTTTTTTCTTTTTTTTCCAGAAGCCGCGACGTCTCGTGCGAGGAAGGATTTACGCTGCACGAGCCTTGCTAACAAGCGTAACAGGCAGCAAGAAATTACCTGTAGAAGGTAATGTTCTGCAAATACCTTCTTGCACCAACACTTTAGAAAATCATTACAGCACCTTTACTTCATGGTATAATTACAAGTTAAACTAGTAACTGGTTTTAGTTGTTTGAGTCACAGCTGTTAAATTCGGCCAGTGGTTTCTAAACAGTCGAGACACACTAGTTGCCACGGCAAGTTGCTAGGGGTGTCTCGAGTTTTGCCAAACGAAGAATGATTAGGAATAAATATATATATATATATATATAAACTCTGGAATATATATATATATTACATGTGGCAGCAGGGATGTCGTGCAAATCAAGGTAACTTTGTGATGGTGTCGTCAGTAAAAAAAGGTTGGGAACCACTGCGTTAGGCTTAATTAGTTCCAACAGATATGACAACATGAGTCAGTCTACAGAGGGCAATGGTATTTCAGTTTACAGGGGAGGTTGCTATATCAGAAGTCGTTCTCTGTTAATATAAATAATCGTACACAGAAAGAAAAATTAACAGAATGACAGTACAACGTTTGGTATTTTCCACCTGACCTAAGGAACGACTGACCAGAAGAATGGCTATCAGTAAAACCCCGCCTATTATGCAGCTACTCTTAATCGAATGGCAAGACTGACTGTGTTCAGTGGCATATCACGGCTCGAACGTAGGATAGACCTCCTATCTTGATGTTCTTATGTTTTTTTTTGTTCTTCTACACGGATATACATGTTTCATGTTTTATATTTTACAAATGTTTAAAAAATAAAACAAAATAAAAATAAATAAAATGTTTACACTATTTTGTATGATATGAAAATAATACTAATAACGTACCATTATTAACTCTAAGTTTGCTTGACTTACTTCCTAAATAAGGAACATACTAAAATTCTTATTATCAAGTAGGTTTACTCCCAAGCGATTGTGTTTTAGTCACGTGAACTTCCGTACCACATAATCGCTGATGTATGTAACGATCTCTTGTTATCGAGTTTCGTAGTTGCTTAGCAACTACTTCACAACAAACCTGAACGTATTAAGTGTTATCGCACTAGTTAGATAAAAGTGTAGTTCTATTACCATGTACTCAATCAAAGGCAATGAAATTCAACATAATTTATAACATCGCTCAGTATTCCACATAAAAAAAACAGCCCAATAGCTGAGCTCCGTCAGTGAGCCAAGCCATTTACACAACTTACAATTTTTTAAAAATGTTCCTAATACATAAAGGTACCACTACTGCTAAAAAAAAACACACTGTTTTAAAGAATTCTACCAATGTGACATTATATATAGGGGTCCAACTCCCCTTGTGTCATTCTGTAACTCTGGGTCAAGTTGTGCTAATTTGATAGTTTTCCAAAATTAGATATGAAATTAGGTGGGGGGATCCAACCCCCACAATCCTAACAATTAAGGATCAAAAACTGATAAAATATTATTGGTTTTATATTATTTTATTATGAAATCTGTATGTGTGGACTGGATCTTATAGTACTGATAACATCGATAAATTGAATATTTATGTGAGCCACTTTGTCTGACTGTAGATTAAAACACCATGTAAAGTGTAAACCATGGTTATACTCTCAGACCCTGCTAGCAGAATGCCATTCGTCTTGAAAGCTAAGTAATTTAGACAGAAACTACGACTAGCAAGTAAGGGGAA
>NW_013667021.1:166826-168338 GCF_000517525.1 Limulus polyphemus
CCTGGGGGTACATGTACCCCCAGGTTGGGAATGTCTGGGTTAGATTGTCAACCTACTAAGATTGTTTGAGATTGACTCAATAGGCTGGGAGTAATTAACCAACAGGCTTTACAAAATAGAAATAGGGTTAAGTTCAATTTTCACCCTCTTAGGACATTCCCCATAGTCCATAGTGTTTAGATACAAATTTTGGTTGAGATTAGCCCAATAGGCTTGAAGGAGTTAAGGTGTTAACAAACACACATTTCGTCTCTATATACATACATATATATATATATATATATTGATAGATAAAACAATGAGTTGACAAAACGTGCTCGCCCTTTCGGCTGTAAGGACGTTATAACGTGATGGTCAATCCCATTATTCGTTGGTAAAAGAGCAGCCCAATAACTGGCGGTGGGTAGTGTGGACTTCTCTAATTTATCACTTCAAAATTAGAGACGGCTAGCGCAGGTAGCCCTCGATTAGCTTTGCGCAAAATTCCACAAACAAACAAACAAAAAATGTTAAGAAGTTATCGGTTTTTGGTCAACCTAACGTCGACTCCCGAACTTCAGAACACATACACACTGATTTCCTGGTAAAACCAAGAAACTTTTCCTTCTGTATGTAGGCGTAAACGAAGAAAAAAAAACACCAAGGGTCATTCAAAACTTTTATACAGCTGTCTACCAACTGGTTACTGAAAACAAACAACAACAACAACAAAAAAGGCACATGAACAGCTGGTGTAGTGATGCCGATTTCTACCTTTCTTTGTAATTCGAACGTTTTTCATATTATTCGTTAATACATTACTGTTTAAATTGATGACGCTTCCCAGTGGCTCAGCGGGAAATCTGGCGACTTATAACGCTAAAGAGCGGGTTTCGATACCCGTGGAGGGCACAGTACAGACAGCTTTGTGATTAACAACAAACAATGAAATGATAACTTAAACCAACGTAAACTTATTAAGAGGAATTTATAATAAAAAAAATTGATTTATATTAAGAAACACGTTACGAAATTAGGGGTCTATTAATATAAAATGACAAAAAAAAACATGCAAAAAAAATTATAGTTGAGGCTAAATAAAACTAATTTGGTTCCTTAAGATTTTGTCAAATATCCTAAAACGACCTCTACACTTCATAATGACTGTATGTTTTATATAAAGTTAGTTAGTTGATTTGTTATAGAGAAGAGCCACACTGGGCTATCTGCAGTGTCCACCGCGGGGAATCAAACTTCGGATTTTAGCGTTGCACGTCTGTAAACTTGCCGCTGTCCCATCGGAGGACTGAGTAAAAAGTAATATTGTGTGAAAAAATAACAATTAAAAAATCATCAGTTTTTCTTACTCTGACGTTCACATATGTACCCATGTACGAACATAAATTCTAATACATATATATTTATTTGTTTGTTTGTTTGTAATTAAGCACAAAGCTACACAATGGGCTAATCTGCCCACCACGGGTATCGAAACCCGGATTCTAGCGTTGTAAATCCGCAGACATACCGCTG
>NW_013667021.1:169315-174753 GCF_000517525.1 Limulus polyphemus
GTAGTTGTTGGTAAAGTGACAGAAGGTAGTAGTTGGTGGTAAAGTGACAGAAGGTAGTAGTTGTTGGTAAAGTGACAGAAGGTAGTAGTTGGTGGTAAAGTGACAGAAGGTAGTAGTTGTTGGTAAAGTGACACAAGGTAGTAGTTGTTGGTAAAGTGACACAAGGTAGTAGTTGGTGGTAAAGTGACACAAGGTAGTAGTTGGTGGTAAAGTGACACAAGGTATATAATGCAGTAAGTTTGGAACATCGTTATAAATTTTGGAACCACTGACTTGTGTCCTTTACAGTGCCGGATTAACCACGAGACAGTTGCCTCAGGGTCTTCACAAAGATTTTGTTAACATTATTTATGAATATTGCGATATTCAATTTATATATTTATTTCTTATATTTTAAAGTTTGTTTTTAATACAATAAAGTTTTTTCCCCCTTCTTATATTTGAAAGGGCCTTCATAAGGATATTTGCCTCAGGGCATCCACATACCTTAATCCGGCCCTTATCCTCTGTAGAAGTGTTTTTTTAATTTAAGATGTTCTTAAATTTGATGTTATTAAAATTCAGCGATCAGAGTCCGTATCTCTTCAACTATTAGGAGGAGAGAAACAGGAAGCCATAAAGAGGAAATGGTAATATTTTTCCTCTCTTGTTCAGTACGTGTAACTGTAGAGAAACGCTACCATGATCAAACTAAAAGGATACGTAACAATATGGTTGTTATTGTCGATTTTACTGTTGTGTTCATATCGTCTGTGCAGTGATTGGAAGTGTAATCAGGATTAATTGCCTTTAACTGGGTGTTACCAAACTGATTTTATAATTAGAGAAGTCGTTTTGTTGAAAAAAAATTCAGATATACACACACACGCACCGATCATCAATAGATATAATTACAACGTAATATCGTTCATGTATTAAGTCGTTAATTTCGTGTATAATAATAACAAGAAAGGGATATTGTCCATATCACCGTGTTCTGGTAGTTCCGTTTTATTCCACGTGCACGTATTTCGCTGTAATAGTGCTGCATTAGGCTTCGTTGACTTCGTATATAGTACAGAGACTTACCCTTCTTCACTCAGTGTTCGAGTTAAGTTTACCCGCGAGTTTAACAGTGTTAATGACTAAGATTATGCGGGTGATACAACAGGATAATCATCAAGTTTAGCAGTTTATTTTTTATTTATTTTTTTTACAACAGGCTAGACTGTATGTCAAACATGGCGGTGCAAGAAAATCACAGAGTAGGTTCTCATGAGAAAGGTTAGTCTTAAAACAAGTCACTGTAGCCGATTACATCTTTATGTACCAAAGCCTTGTCCTTAAAGCAAAAAAAAAACCAGATACGATATTTCACAGATAACGCCGTGATTCGGAAGCGATGGGACTATTTGCAACTCCTTGCATATTATTCTGTTGTTACATTCACCGTTGTTATAAGCGACAGATAAATACAACAGTGAATTAATAAAATGTTATTTATTTTATGTATCTTGTTTTTATGTTAGCGTAATTCGATATTAACTTATTCAAAACAAACAAAGATACGCGACACGATGACGGAAATATCCGTATATTTAATTTGTTCAAAGGTTTCCGAAACTCGTGATATATTATTGGGATTATGGCCGAAAATATCGTTAACAGCGAGAGTACCCAGCTGATAAAACAATTTATTCTAATGTTTGCAAGTAGAAACGTAAGAAAAAATATATTCAAGTTAGTTATACTGATGGCCGGGTTAATTTTTAGTGTCGCTCTGATCGAAAGTTATTACTAGATATACTTCTGCAACGTCCCGAAAGTGTTCTGTTTCAATAGTAAATAAAACCAAAATTAAGAGTAACAAATATTTATGTTTCTTGCTTTTGAAGTTTTTATGTTATGATGTGTTGTAGCCTACAGAGTGCATAATTCTTCTCATGATTCATGGCATGTGCACGTTTTACTGACGTCACGTCAGTACAAATTGCAACGTTAAGCTTCCCTTATGTGACATCATTTTAGTGTCTACTGACTGACTGACTGACAGACAACACATTACTGTATAGTGGTGCAAATGGTTAAAACAGATGAACCTTCCAGGCGGCCTTCGGTCCCCTTTTGGGGAAATTAAATACTGCAGTGTAAATACTGGGGGCTATATGACAAGTGTTCTCTGTGTTGACAGTTTAAAAAAAATAACAACAAAAAAACAGACGATTTCTTCCGACATATCTCCTCGAGTCCTAACTCCCCCGTTTTCTTTTTTTTTCTTTTTTAATAAGTTGATGTCTGTTTGTCCTGCAGTTTCTCACGGGTTTTGAATTTAATCCTAGTTCACGCCAAGTTCCATCGGCATACAGCTACGAAAACACACGTGTTTATAACGTGCTGTTCGAGTGCTCCCTATGATGAACAGAAACCAGTGTTTGGGTCTCTCAGGTTATGGCGACCTTTCTCAAGCTGCACAAAAACTAGATGTTCATGATAAAAATAATTAACTTTGGAGCAATAATACAAGTTAATTTTGTCTCATATTTCGTGGGAATAAAATTACACTTATGCTACATATTATATGGTATTCGGGCCATAAATATTATATGGTATTCGGGCCATACGAAATAAAAAAATAAAATAAAAGGAAAACTTAAACTTCATCATTACTTCCAAAGTTTTGATATACTATAAAAACATCTGATGAACGACTAGCCCTTGTAAAGTCCTATAGTTATACGTGGAATAGGCTACAGGAAACTCAAAACACACAATTATCATAAGTGACGGTATTTTCTTTATTTCTTTTCAATAGCTTTCTACTGAAACTTTTTCACCCGCCCCCTGCTGGTATGTCTTGAAGCTTATAACGCTAAAAATTGGGCAGAGCAAAGACAACCCATTCAGTAGTTTTGTGTTCAACAACAAACACAAGTTCTAGTGAGAATTCTGACGAAGGCAGACCACTGAGGTGATATAAAAACAGTATGTTGAATCTAAACCTTCGTAATAGCTAAAGCAAGT
The DNA here is from genome assembly GCF_000517525.1 of Limulus polyphemus. Taxonomy (NCBI): domain Eukaryota; kingdom Metazoa; phylum Arthropoda; class Merostomata; order Xiphosura; family Limulidae; genus Limulus; species Limulus polyphemus. The sequence continues at coordinate 172,316 of NW_013667021.1, forward strand.
ATTATCAGAAACGCTAACGTAAGGTATCAGAAACAACATGTTTGGTTTGGGTTTCTTTAAAACTACCCAGGCAAATATATATATATATATATATATCCAATGTAATACGATATCCAATAAGAAGCTCTAAAAACGTCAGAAAAATTATTTTTTTAATACGCCTGGTTACAGCGATACGATTAATACCAAACAAAAAAAATGTTTTACAGTGCTTCGTAATCCATAGATATTTAGTTTTACATTTTATAATAGAAAAGATAACGTTCCGGAAAGTATTCTTAGACTATTACTATTGAAATGCAGTTATTTCAAGTCAACATTATTCCTTTTACTGGACTTCTGCTGATCAGTTTAATCAGGTTCTTCCCTCACCGAACATGCTCGTCCTTTCAGCCATGGGGACGTTATAATGTTACTATCAATCCCACTATTAGTTGGTAAAAAGTAGCTCCAGAGTTGGCGGTGGGTGGTATTGACTAGCTGCCTTCCCTCTAGTCTATTACTGCTAAATTAGAGAAGGCTAGTGTAGATAGCCCTTTGCGAGAAATTCAACAAACAAACAAAGCTAATCAGGAAAGTTAATCACAACTTTAAACCTATTGACTGCTGATTCGCCGTATATATACGGTGTACGGCACGCAAAATTTTTTACAAATCGGGAAGAAGAAAAAACTCTTTCTTAGATCAAATTATTATTTCGTTTACCACAATGAACATTTTTTATTATTATGTTCGTTAACAAAAATACAAACAAACTGAATAAAAGGGAAGAACATTGGTGTTAAACGAATATGCATCCTCATTCATCCTGATTTTTTGTGTGAAATCTACGTTTTTTAGTCTCAAAACTACGTGTTGTGATCTTTCTTTTATGTATTGCCTTATGACGTTTTGTGAAAAATCTGTACGTGATGGGGGAAAATGGATATAATTTTCGGATTCAGCGTACAGGAACTACTGCAGAACATGTAAAGATTTCAAGACAATAAAACCATCGCAGGCTTCTATTATCATTACATATATGAACCATTTTAAACTGTAACTTGTTCAGAATGCCCAGAGGAGTTTGTAGTTTTGTTGTGAAAACCTTTTATAGATTTTAGTGAACAAAATTTGGAGTTGTAGATATATTCATGGCGCTATATATCCAAACACCTGGAAGTTCTTGAAAATAACACGCACAGTTTTTACGGGTGATACCCACACTTTTTCAAGGATAAAATACCCTTATGTATAACCCAGATACAGAAAATGTCCCCCACTTTTGAAGTGAATGACAAGTGAAAACAGCTGGAGTAAAGCAGTCTGTAATAATTAGCTGAGCGGTAACTGACCACAAACGAATAACCGCTAATGATATCCCACAATGCACGTTACTAACAGATCATATCTACCAAGAGGGTAAAGAGGGGTTGAATACATCAGTTCCAAACACCCTAAAATCATATACCCAAACCATCCCCTAACAGGTCGGGGAAAAAAAAGTACTTTAATTTAATTTCCGAACTAGAAGACCTTTGATAGATGGCGCGTTAGTCGCTGCGCGATCCTACTTGCGCAAGTTATTCTTTCGCATTAATGCCTCCTGCCAGGTTTTTATTATACTACTTAACTTTAGAGAAGAAACTTAACCTGAGTTTGACGGTTTTTCTCACAAACCTTAGTTATTTATTAGCGGACATGAACGGAAATATAAAATATTAAGTATTTCCTATTGCAGGTGAAAGATTGACGTGTAAGTAAAATATTAAGTATTTCCTATTACAGGTGAAAGATTGACGTGTAAGTAAAATATTAAGTATTTCCTATTACAGGTGAAAGATTCACTTGTAAGTAAAATATTAAGTATTTCCTATTACAGGTGAAAGATTCACTTGTAAGTACAATATTAAGTATTTCCTCTTTCCACATAACAAAAACAAAACCGTAAAGTACCCATGTCAGTTAAGTAGTGTAATACCCATGTCAGTTAAGTAGTGTAATACCTGTGTCAGTTAAGTAGTGTAATACCTGTGTCAGTTAAGTAGTGTAATACCCGTGTCAGTTAAGTAGTGTAATACCTGTGTCAGTTAAGTAGTGTAATACCTGTGTCAGTTAAGTAGTGTAATACCCAGTTAATTAGTGTAATACCTGTGTCAGTTAAGTAGTGTAATACCTGTGTCAGTTAATTAGTGTAATACCCGTGTCAGTTAAGTAGTGTAATACCTGTGTCAGTTAACCCATGTCAGTTAAGTAGTGTAATACCCATGTCAGTTAAGTAGTGTAATACCTGTGTCAGTTAAGTAGTGTAATACCTGTGTCAGTTAAGTAGTGTAATACCCGTGTCAGTTAAGTAGTGTAATACCTGTGTCAGTTAAGTAGTGTAATACCCGTGTCAGTTAAGTAGTGTAATACCTGTGTCAGTTAAGTAGTGTAATACCCGTGTCAGTTAAGTACTC
>NW_013667021.1:175627-178553 GCF_000517525.1 Limulus polyphemus
TTGAGTATATTCCCTCTACTGTGAGGGATAAAACAACAATGAAGAATAACTTGAGTATATTCTCTCTACTGTGAGGGATAAAACAACAATGAAGAATAAATTGAGTATATTCCCTCTACTGTGAGGGATAAAACAACAATGAAGAATAACTTCAGTATATTCTCTCTACAGTGAGGGATAAAACAACAATGAAGAATAACTTCAGTACATTATCTCTACAGTGAGAGATAAAACAACAATGAAGAATAACTTGAGTAAATTCTTTCTACAGTGAGTGATAAAACAACAATGAAGAATAACTTCAGTATATTCTCTCTACAGTGAGGGATAAAACAACAGTGAAGAATAACTTGAGTATATTCTCTCTACTGTGAGGGATAAAACAACAATGAAGAATAACTTGAGTGTATTATCTCTACAGTGAGGGATAAAACAACAATGAAGAATAACTTGAGTATATTCTCTCTACTTATTCTCTCTACAGTGAGAGATAAAACAACAATGAAGAATAACTTCAGTATATTCTCTCTACAGTGAGGGATAAAACAACAATGAAGAATAACTTGAGTATATTCTCTCTACAGTGAGGGATAAAACAACAATGAAGAATAACTTGAGTATATTCTCTCTACAGTGAGGGATAAAACAACAATGAAGAATAACTTGAGTATATTCTCTCTACAGTGAGGGATAAAACAACAATGAAGAATAACTTGAGTATATTCTTTCTACTGTAAGGGATAAAAAACAATGAAGAATAACTTGAGTATATTCTCTCTACAATGAGGGATAAAACAACAATGAAGAATAACTTGAGTATATTCTCTGTACTGTGAGGGATAAAACAACAATGAAGAATAACTTGAGTATATTCTCTCTGCTGTGAGGGATAAAACAACAATGAAGAATAACTTGAGTATATTCTCTCTACTGTGAGGGATAAAACAACAATGAAGAATAACTTGAGTGTATTATCTCTACAGTGAGGGATAAAACAACAATGAAGAATAACTTGAGTATATTCTCTCTACTATCTCCATTTCGTGAAGTACAAACTGTTAGAGGTTATTTATTGTTTCAAATGTCTCCATTTCGTGAAGTACAAACTGTTAGAGGTTATTTATTGTTTCAAATGTCTCCATTTCATTAAGTACAAACTGTTACAGGTTATTAATTACTTCAAATATCTCCATTTTGTGAAGTACAAACTGTTACAGGTTATTAATTACTTCAAATGCCTCCATCTTATAAACCGGTAACATTTGAAGAAAAGCTTATAGCTTTATATTTTATCCTTTGTCATTTTTCCTGAAGTGTTAATTGTTATTATTATTTTGTTACACACACACACATCTCCAGTTATTGTCACGTATATAACTTTTAAAGCCATTATTGGTAATGTTATAGTTACTATAAGGTTTTCAAAGAGGCAGCTCTGGCTCGATTAGAAGAAACTTCACCGTCAGTTGTTAAAAGCAGAGTACAGAGACGGGGTTACAACGAAATGTACTATCTGTACGACAGGTGAAAACCTGAAACACTTAACTGAATGAAAAGTTAAGAGTTGCCGTAGAAATGCAGTGATATCAAATGTAACTACGCTGCTCTTAAGACTGCCATTCACTATCATGAAGTGTAAGAGGAATCCGTAATTCATGTCAGTCAGTAACAGCTCACTTATAAAAGTCAAAGCATCCAAATCCTAAAGAAGGCTAAGAATATATTGTTTCTTGTAGTCATTTTTAAAGGCTTAACACTGAATATCTTTTGTATCATTGCCACTGAATACATAAAACTTAGTGTTTGGTCGGTGTAGGAAGAATAAAAAAAAGTGTGGACGAGGTTTATGAGACGCAAAAACTGTTTTTTTTTTAATATTTATTTTACGAAATTATTGAGAACCGCAGTTCAAGTTTAAATAAACATATTGTTTTGGGTAACAGGATTTGCCATTAGTTTGATAGCATGACCCCAGTTTCTGGACTTCTTACTGATCTTCTTCTGTATTTGTAAATATGAAGATACCGAAAAAAAATATTTAAGTAACTGTGCAAAAATATTCTTTTAAAAAGACTTAATAAATATCTACTTTTGATTGTTGTTTTATCCCTCACGTGTCACTTTACCACCAACTACTACCTTCTGTCACTTTACCACCAACTACTACCTTGTGTCACTTTACCACCAACTACTTACTACCTTCTGTCACTTTACCACCAACCTTGTGTCACTTTATCCCCAACTACTACCTTGTGTAATAGAAAAAATAAACATTTCAACCAGCCGGATCTCTTAATTCTATAAAAACTTTGAATCATACGTAAGAAGTAAGTACAATTTGTTAGAGGTTATTTATTGTTTCAAGTCTCCATTTCGTGAAGTACAATTTGTTAGAGGTTATTTATTGTTTCAAGTGTCTTCATTTTGTGAAGTACAAACTGTTAGAGGTTATTTATTGTTTCAAGTGTCTCCATTTTGTGAAGTACAAACTGTTAGAGGTTATTTATTGTTTCAAGTGTCTTCATTTTGTGAAGTACAAACTGTTAGAGGTTATTTATTGTTTCAAGTGTCTTCATTTCGTGAAGTACAAACTATTAGAGGTTATTTATTGTTTCAAGTGTCTTCATTTCGTGAAGTACAAACTGTTAGAGGTTATTTATTGTTTCAAATTGTCACTTTACCACCAACTACTACCTTGAAGGTAGTAGTTGGTGGTAAAGTGACAGAAGGTAGTAGTTGTTGGTAAAGTGACAGAAGGTAGTAGTTGGTGGTAAAGTGACACAAGGTTGGTGGTAAAGTGACACAAGGTAGTAGTTGTTGGTAAAGTGACAGAAGGTAGTAGTTGGTGGTAAAGTGACAGAAGGTAGTAGTTGTTGGTAAAGTGACAGAAGGTAGTAGTTGGTGGTAAAGTGACAGAAGGTAGTAG
>NW_013667021.1:178710-180772 GCF_000517525.1 Limulus polyphemus
ATTGTTGTTTTATCCCTCACTGTAGAGATAATATACTCAAGTTATTCTTCATTGTTGTTTTATCACTCACTGTAGAGAGAATACACTCAAGTTATTCTTCATTGTTGTTTTATCCTTCACAGTAGAGATAATATACTCAAGTTATTCTTCATTGTTGTTTTATTACTCACAGTACAGAGAATATACTCAAGTTATTCTTCATTGTTGTTTTATTCCTCACTGTAGAGAGAATATACTGAAGTTATTCTTCATTGTTGTTTTATCCCTCACTGTAGAGAGAATACACTCAAGTTATTCTTCATTGTTGTTTTATAACGTCCTTACGGCTGAAAGGGCGATCATGTGCGGTGTGACGAAGATTCGAACTCGCGACCTTCACAATGGGTGTCGAGCGCCCTATTCACCAGACCACGCCAGGCCGGTGTCCATTTACAACAATGTGGTGGCTATTCAGTTACCAATTTCAAATAACCTACGACTTCTTTATAACTACAACATAAGCGTTAATTTTGTTAATATAACTTTACATTTCATTTTCCTCATATTTACCAAAGTTTGGTGCACATATTTAAACAAACATTTAAAAAACTACTCAGTTTATTGTTCGTTTTTTGTTTTCACAATTGTTACGATACAAAAAACACATTCCTCACCCTTCTCTATCTTTTTTTTTCTTCTAATCTTTAAATCTGGGTGCTATAATTCAGCTGGAAAATCGTCGTAATTACTTGAGCTACGGCTTCTGCCCACAGAGTTCTATCCCTCGAGATACCGTATTTTTCGGTGTATACGACGCACTTTTTTTACCCCAAAATTTGATGTCAAAATCTGCTTGCGTCCTATTTGTTTTTAATTATGCACAAAGCTACACAAGGGCTATCTGTGCTCTGCCCACCACGGGTATCGAAACCCGGATTCTAGCGTGGTAAGTCCGCAGACATACCGCTGTACCACTGGGGGCACTTGCGTCCTATACACCGAAGGTATGAATAGTATATATACGATATACACAAGCATTGTGTAAATATATTTAAATAGGCACGCATAGTTTAGTTCAATTGAATGTGTTATTTATAACAATAGTAGGTTTTTTTTCTTTTAAAAACATAACTATTTATAATGCTCCCTAAATAATAATAAATAAATTACAGTGAAAGCAATGAAGATTTTGTAGGTTTTTTTTATTTACGGCATTTTCTTATTTTGATGTTTTGAGCTCTTTTGTGTTTAGAACAATATATACTAAATTTTTAAAGCATCAAATTGAATTTTTGTTCAATAAAAATCTTTCAAATGCGACTGTACCTTTTTTTTTCCCAAAAAAACTTTGTCTTCAAAATAAGGGTGCGTCTTATATTCCAAAAAATACGGTACTCCTGTACACTTTTTATTCGGAAAATTTTGGTAGCGTCTTTTTCTATGCTTAGTACAAGTAATTGTGAAAAGTTTAAGGCCTATTATTTTTGCTTACGCAGCATCTTAGTTGTTTCTCGTGTCTCATCTAATATTCCGTTTTATTTATACCGTCATTTTATCTCTCGTTACATAAACTATGTGAGTCAACTTTCGTTATCTTGGTAGTAAATATCTTAAGGGTATTAATGACAGACTGCCCCGCCCTGTCTACTGTACGGGACTGAAGCGTTTCGTTCAAAGTCGAGGATGTTATCGACATAAGAAAGACAAACATGCAAGTATCAGCTCGTCGAGAGATAAAGTAACCGAGGCTTTGACTTAAAAACAACAAGGGAGAATCTTCAATAGCCGCGGCACTTGAAATTATTTTAGGCAGGATTAGAGTAAATTAATCAACGAGACCTTTTTTTTATTAGCTTTTTTTTTTTGTGTGCGCCATCAATATCAACGCATGAGGCGCGCGTATTATTCGATTTTATTACTCATCAGGACCTCTACCAGCCTGCCCTAACAAGATTCCCAATGGTGGACAGAGCGCAGATAGCCTATTGCGTAGCGTTGTGCTAAAACGAAGAATAAATAATATGTTTGTTTGTTTGTAGTTAAGCACAAAGCTATACAATGGGCTATCTGTGCTCTGCCCACC
>NW_013667021.1:181772-189162 GCF_000517525.1 Limulus polyphemus
TTGGGGGGGGGCGTATAAATAATATGAAATGAACTCAAATTCAAGCACGCACGAACGCGCCCGTAGACGTAATGCACCTGTTAAATCCGTGTTTTATCAAAATATTAAAATAATACACGAACGATTTAAAGTTTATTTTCGTTTTTCATTAAACATTATTTAATACGGACAAAATTTGTAGCTACAAAACAATTATAATGTTTATATTAAAAAGCTTAAGAGCAGGCCTGTTCTCGTTTTTGTTAACCACGCTAACTTAACGCACGTGCGTCATAATTATTTTCACTTAAACGTAAACAAAAAAAAACCGAAGCTGCAACAACTAAATGAAACAAGTCTAACCGGTTCTGCATTATAGTGGTGAAACCAGGAATGCAAATATTCAAATATAACTGTTAAACGATGGTTCGATAAGTATTGGCTACATTTAATGATACTGTATCATAGAATCTGACAGTTTTTTTTGGATCCACTTTTCTTACAATATTATCGGGAATTTCTGGATTCTATGTCATCAGATACATCAACGCGAATTCTAACTCTCATTCTACAATACTTTTATTAAACGTTCACGAGATACCCTAAAAAAAAACTACAAACTGAATAAATGTGATTTGTTTCGCGTATCTTTTTGATTGTTTATTTCAAAACTTCGCAAAATGTTACATAAGTACTAAATGCGCATAGCCGCCCTTAATTTTAAACAAGGAACACGTTCGATTCGCCAAAACATTTTCTATGTTCTAGTTGATTAAGATGACCTAATTAGTTGGTTGTTGTTAAGCGCAAAGCTACACAATGGACTATTTATGCTCTACCCACCACGGGTATCGAAACCCGGATTTTAGCGTCGTAATTCTGCAGACTTACCGCTGTTAAGCGCAAAGCTACACAATGGACTATCTATGCTCTACCCACCACGGGTATCGAAACCCGGATTTTAGCGTCGTAATTCTGCAGACTCACCGTTGTGTCATTAGGAAGCAGAACGACCTGGAACTGCAAGTTGGTATTCCCAATATGGCGGATAATCCATTAGCCCCAGGGCCGTACCGTACGTAGTGCGAGCGGTACGTTCTCTCAGGGCGCCATCAAACACCAGTACGGCATCAATTACCCCTCCCTATTTTATTTTCTATTTTTTTCCTGGAAGATGTTGATGCTGAGTTAAGTGATGACGAAACAGTCCAACATTAATTTCCAAGAATAACTCTTGTTTTGTGACTAGGTAATTATTATGCGATCAATGCTGTTGTAAACAGAGCCTGAAAAAATGTTTGCGAAACATTTTCTGCATTATTACAAGATATTTTAAGCAAATGCTGTTGGTACACTTCTTCTGCCATCTTGATGACGTCATTGTTCTCTTCACATCTCGTCCATAACAATCGGAAGAAGTCCGGAACATTGTTTCGGTTTTTTTTTATTGTTTCGTACATTCGTGATGACGAATCGAACGTACTTGAGAAGGAAGGCAGCTAATCAACAGCACCAACCGCTAATTCTGAGGCTACTCTTATCAAATAATGTGATTTAACCGTAGCTTTTATATCGTACTCGCTGCTATAAAGTGCGGAGTGTGCTTTTTGAGGTAACATGGCGCGAAACACAAATCCTCGGAGCCACTACTCTCGAAACACAAATCCTCGGAGCCACTACTCTCGAAACACAAATCCTCGGAGCCATTACTCTCGAAACACAAATCGTCGGAGCCACTACTCTCGAAACACAAATCGTCGGAGCCACTACTCTCGAAACACAAATCCTCGGAGACACTACTCTAAGCTCTTCTATTCTCAGAGCAGTCTTAAAGATAAAGATTAAATATTAAGTAAAATATACGACCCTCAACAATGTGTAATAACAGCAAATGATGTAACAAGCCATAAAATCACGAAGGAAGGAATTACAGGTATAGAACATAACGAACACAGAAGGAAGGAATTACAGAGTATAGAACATAACGAACACGGATTTTGTGTTCCTTATGTTCTATACTCTGTAATTCCTTCCTTCTGTGTTCGTTATGTTCTATGCTCTGTAATTCCTTCCTTCAGTGTTCGTTATGTTCTATGCTCTGTAATTCCTTCCTTCTGTGTTCGTTATGTTCTATGCTCTGTAATTCCTTCCTTCGTGATTTTGTGTTCCTTATGTTCTATACTCTGTAATTCCTTCCTTCTGTGTTCGTTATGTTCTATACTCTGTAATTCCTTCCTTCGTGAAAAAACACAAAATCACGAAGGAAGGAATTACAGAGTATAGAACATAACGAATACAGAAGGAAGGAATTAGAGAGTATAGAACATAACGAATACAGAAGGAAGGAATTACAGAGTATAGAACATAAGGAACACAAAATCACGAGCACAGATAGCCCATTTTGTAGCTTTGTGCTTAGTTACAAACAGAACAGACCGAAATCCAAAGCTGTACCACATGGTCAAATCATTGCGTTAAATAAATTATAAGAAACTAAATCTACTAAGGAAATTAGACCAATCTTGTAGCGTTTTTAGATTCAACATATACTCGTTCTAAACACAAACACAGATTGCCGATGAAAAAACGAAAACAACAGAACTATATAGGTTTCGTTTTCTTCCTTACTGTGATTACATTTAAAACAAAATCCTTCTTGATATTACGTCACAGCTGGAGTACGTCACACAACCGTTCTCATTATTCTGTATTTACTTCGACGCATATAATCTCGTTCCCAAGTTACGAACCATAAAATGTTTTTGATAATTAAGTTTTAGATGAGATATATTTTATCATTTTCATAACATAACATGAAACAGTAGTCTAGTATACCTTAGGCTTTTGATAGACAGAGTTGAGTGGCTTCGTTACAAGACAACATAAAAAAAAACCAACAACAACTGATACGTGATACTTACGAATTTAGAAGAAAAAAAAACCCTATAGGCTATACTCGGCCCGGCATGGCCAGGTGGTTAGGGCGCTCGACTCTCAATCTGCGAGTCGCAGGTTCGAATCCCCGTCGCGCCAAACATGCTCGCCCTTTCAGCCGTGGGGGAGTTATAATGTGACGGTCAATCCTACTATTCGTTGGTAAAAAGAGTAGCCCAAGAGTTGGCGTTGGGTGGTTATGACTAGCTGCCTTCCCTCTAGTCTTACACTGCTAAATTAGGGACGGCTAACGGAGACAGCCCTCGCGTAGCTTTGCGCGAAGTTCATAACAAACAAACAATAGGCTATAGTCTTGATGACAATATGTTCGGTTTGGATCTCTCTGTCCCGATCAACAGTTCATAACAAACAAACAATAGGCTATAGTCTTGATGACAATATGTTCGGTTTGGATCTCTCTGTCCCGATCAACAGTTCATAACAAACAAACAATAGGCTATAGTCTTGATGACAATATGTTCGGTTTGGATCTCTCTGTCCCGATCAACTCTTTCAGGACGTAACAAATGTCCCGGTTTTTATATTCCTTTGTTTTTGCCAAGTGGTTCCATATTTGTCTAAAAGATTCAGTTTTGAAGAAAACAACTTATCTACTTTTTCACTATTATTGTAGTAACTAGAGACGAAAAATAGAAAAATGCAACCAAAATTAATGTAAAATGCTATTTTAAATTTCTGTGAACAGTATACCCTACTGACCTGTTGAAGTGACATCATCAGTCATCAGACGTGACGTTCTCAGACTTAGCCGCCATATTTACGTTGAATATTAGACTATTACTATTAGGCGTAGACAGTCAGAGATGGCGTTGACAAGCTGCTTTCTCTCTCTCTCTCTCTCTTTAATATATCTATTCTAAATTAAGAACGGTTAACGCAAGTAGCTCTCGAACAGCTCTGCTCGTAATTCAACAAACAAGACATACAGCTTGAAGAGCGGGAAATGTATCGTCATATCGCACAGATTAGAACCCGACTCGCCAGCTCCGAAATTCAGAGCTCTACCATCGCGTGTTGAGTGACAAAACTGTCAAAGTGATCGTGAAGATTGCGTTTAGCGTTTGATTTAACAAAAATATGAGAAACTAAATAATAAATTGAAACGTAAGTTATTTCACAGTTATTTCGTTTAGAGTTTTCTCACGGAATATAAACTTTCATCTTTTAACTGACCAAATGACCACTGAAATTCCCAAACCGTAATATATAGCCCACAGACCCCCTGCCTAATGTCATGGGGCAAATTGTGGTGGACGCATAAGACTTTGTGCACAAAATACTAGTTAGTATAAGAACGCCAATTTCCCACTTTTTTTTTATAACTTATTAACATAAATCAAATATGCTAAAATATACGACCACGTGATTTGTATTTGAAGCTTTTACAAGCTTTGGAGTTAGATAATTTTAATTTTAAGAAGTACTATTTTTTTTTTATATAAATGTTCGGACACTGGAGGTGATTTGTTTACTACAAGTTTAATTTGTCTAATTCCACATTCTTCTTCTAACTAGGTGACACTCAAAAGTCAATATACCAATTCTTACCCGTACAGAAGAGCTGCGCCAGCTATGGCTCCTCCACATTGCGAGGTTACGTAAAGAACTGCTCTAAGTGGGGTGATCTTCTGGGTTAAGAGCATCGCAAGTGTCACTGCTGGGTTAACATGAGCGCCTGATATGTGGCCGAAGCACTGGACCAGTGTGGCGATAGTCAAGCCACTGGTGAATGATTTGACCAGAATGTTGGTGCGTTCAACATTTGGCCATGATATGTGGGCTCCACAGAGTAAGAACACGTAAAAAAATGTTGCCAAACACTCGGCTATAATGGATCGCCAAAACTCCAGGGTTCGAACCTCTTCTTTCATGGTTTTTTTCCTATTTAAATGAGAGCGGATATTTTCCACTTTGTTCACGAGCTGTAAAAAGAACGACTCTAACGACACGTTTGCCATTGTTGATTTCTTTCTTTTAACTAAATGTCCTAGCGATAATACGGTACTTGTACTGACCTGGAAGTTCAACTACGTGACCTTTGACCTGCTAGTTGATTGACTACTACGATAACGCCTGAGATTAAGGCTCCTTCCTTCCTTGTGACAAGATTACATTACTGCTTTGTTAAAAAAAAAAAAATCACAACTACTTAATGCTGTGCATGTGAACTTATAACAGTCCAAAATCTCGTCTTGACGAGCCATGTATATCTTTCCCAACATCATTTACAAGAAATGCAACATGTGCACGCCAGGCGGTGTGACGACCCCACTGAAGCAAAGCTTTTCTTGATAAATGTTTTGGCCTTGACTGTAAAAACGCCAGGAAACGTTGAAGTCAAACTTGGTTATGTTAATTTGATAAAATATATAACAGTGTCGCCATAATGATAATTTCCTGCAATGTGAGCTACCTCGTCACTGACTGAAGTTAACCATGTCACACACACACCCCTCTCTCTGTGAGCTCCGTTCACAACGTTGTCTTACACTTGTTCTCTTGTGCTTTCGTCTTACTTCGCACTCCGTTGTCATCTACTTGTTAGGAACGACGCACTCTGGACACCAAGCAACGCAAATACGTCATCGCTTACAACACGGAGGAGGTGGAGCTTTGCGTTCGAAACAAGTGAACGTGTTAGTAGGGGATTAGCAGTATAGGAAACCCAAACAATTCCAGAAACATTTGTTTAATAATTTATAAGTATTATTTATGCATCAACACTGCTATCTTGGTGATCTTGTCATGAATTGTATCAAAATTTTTCACTCATGACAGGATGGCCATTTTTGTTTCAAAGTGAAGAAGTACGTGTTAGATATAAACAGGAAATATTTATCAAATATTGTATTAAGATAAACAACTTTATACAGTCGCTAGGGTAAAGTTCACGCGCCCTCACGTTATAAGCTGAACTTTATAAGAGTTTTTTTTTCTCTCTCTTTTTCATGAATGACCATATTTCTTTATTTAAGACTTAAAGCTACTGCTGTTAGGCTTCAAAGATTGTTTGTCTGTTTTGAATTTCGCGCAAAGCTACACGAGGGCTATCTGCGCTAGCCGTCCCTAATTTAGCAGTGTAAGACTAGAGGAAAGGCAGCTAGTCATCACCACCCACCGCCAACTATTAGGCTACTCTTTTACCAACGAATAGTGGGATTGACCGTCACATTATAACGCCCCCACGGCTGAAAGGGTGAGCATGCTTGGTGTGACGGGGATGGCTTCAAAGAACATCCCAAACATAAGGTATGAATCATTTGTTACAACAGTTTGGTATAAGACAACTTAAAGGCACGGCACAGATATAAAATTCCATTTATGTTGAGTCGATTGTAGCCTAGTTCCGGACTGTGAAGATGAGGGTTCATGGTTCGCTTCCCGTTGCCGCAAAATCTGCGCATCGTACCTTGAGACCATGGGTGCGCTATAAAAGTGACGGCGAAATTCCACTATTGCGGGCAGAGAATAGTAGCCCAATACTTGGCAATGGGTGCTGTTTGTTAACTTCCTTTTCTCTACATCTATCAGTGTAAAAATAAGAGTCGGATATACACAAGTGGCTCTTGTGTAGCAGGGTCTGGCCTGATCTGCTGGTTAGGGCGCTCTACTTATAATTCGCAGCTTCGATTCCCATCACTGAATGTGTTCACTCTTCCAACCGATGATAAGTTATGAGGTGAAGGTCAATTCCACTTTTTGTTGGTTAAAGAGCGGCCCAAGAGTTGGCGCTGGGTGATATTGACAAGCTACCTTCCCTCTAGTCTATCACTTCTAAATTAGGGACGGCTAGCGCAGATGGTCTTCGAATAATTTTGCGCGAAAATTCTAAAGCAAAGAAACATTAATTCAAGACTTCTGTTTGTTTTTGTTTTGTTTGTACTTCAGCACAAAGCTACACAATGGGCTATCTGTGCTCTGCCCACTACGGGTATCGAAACCCGGATTCTAGCGTTGTAAGTCCGCAGACATACCGCTGTGCCACTGGGGGGGGGGCACAAGACTTCTAATATCATATTAAACGACAAAATTCATAAAAGCATACAGTTCCAGTGATATATTTCTAAAAACCTTATTGAGATTTCTAGAATTTAAATATTCTGCTTCACTAAATCTCTGATCCTTGTGGTTTTGTCGTTGTTGGTCAGTTTCCTTTGTCTCTAGAGGCAGGTCAACACTCTGACAGTGGCCACAATAGGTCTCAGCTAGGAGGCTGACCTTGACATCTCTGATTTGTCCACTGATCGCTAAAAAAGCGCTGATACATTTGTTCTTGGTTTTCGTCTATGAGATCAGCAGGTTTTCGTCATCTTACTTTTCTCCCATATGGTCTGGACTCGTGTCTCCCTCAGATACTCGATAATCAGTGACAGGACCTTTGTACTGACAGAAAGTTTGTTTGTTTTGAATTTCGCGCAAAGCTACACGAGGGCTATCTGCGCTAGCCGTCCCTAAT
>NW_013667021.1:190112-193947 GCF_000517525.1 Limulus polyphemus
GGCGAGCATGTTTGGTGGGACGGGGATTCGAACCCGCGACCTTCAGATTGCGAGTCGAGTGCCCTAACCACCTGGCCATGCCGGGCCGTGACAGAAAGAAACAGACTGTAGTAAATGCGACAGTACATTCTCGTAAATGACAGTTGGGTAAAGCTATTACTTGTACAATTACCACATGTTTTGTTTGTTTGTTTGTAATTAAGCACAAAGCTACACAATGGGCTATCTGTGCTCTGCCCAACACGGGTATCGAAACCCGGATTCTAACGTTGTAAGTCCGCAGACATACCGCTGTGCCACTGTGGGCTACATGTTTTGATTTATTTAAATAAGTTAACACTAAAAGTTATATTAATTTAGGGTCAGTTATTTTCAGTACTTGTCGTGCACTAATTACCTGTTATACTTTCATATCGGTCAGAGTTCTAGTTAAAAGTCAATTAGATCACCTGTTTTGTTGTCAGTTTCTTACAGTTTATTCACGTCAAGCTACATTATTAATGTTACAAACTAAAAAGTAATTTTTTTTAAATTAACTTTTTTTTTACCCATGAAATTTCCTTTGTTGACTGACAATTGAAAATTGTGATGATTGCCCCCCCCCCCCTCAAGCGTTTACTTTTTATCTGCGCCACTGGACTGCACCTGTTGCCACGTGATGTCTGTAGCTATTATCAGGTTAATGTGTATACATTATTATTAAAACAAATGAACGAGTTTATTTCAGTTTGTATAGTTATTCTCTCCCCCCCCCAAAAAAAACCAACAACAACAAACACACACACAAAAACAACAAATTATTGTGGTTTTGTTAGTGCAAATCTAAACAACAGGCTATCTGCACTATGTCCACCGCGGGCACCCGAATTTTGACACTGTAAGCTGTGGGGAGTTATGTGTATGTGGCTCGTCCGCAAACAATGCTCTATGTGTAGCTGTGGGGAGTTATGTGTACGTGGCTCGTCCGCAAACAATGCTCTATGTGTAGCTGTGGGGAGTTATGTGTACGTGGCTCGTCCGCAAACAATGCTCTATGTGTAATATACAGGTTAGATATTTTCATAACAAAGAAAACATAACAGTGATACGTTGTCTTTGAAGAGAACTGTAGTTTATCTTTGAAGATATAAGATGTAATTAGACTTAATAACTCAACTTATAGGGTTCTAAATAACTCATCTTATAACAGAGTTCTAAGTAACTCATCTTATAATAGAGTTCTAAGTAACTCGACTTATAGTTCTAAATAACTCAACTTATAAGAGAGTTCCAAGTAACTCGACTTATAGTTCTAAATAACTTATCTTATAATAGAGTTCTAAATAACTCATCTTATAATAGAGTTCTAAATAATTCAACTTATAGTTCTAAGTAACTCAACTTATAGTTCTAAATAACTAAACTTATAGTTCTAAGTAACTCAACTTATAATAGAGTTGTGAGTAAGTTAACTTATAGTTCTAAATAACTCAACTTATAATAGAGTTGTGAGTAACTTAACTTATAGTTCTAAATAATTCAACTTATAATAGAGTTGTGAGTAACTTAACTTATAGTTCTAAATAACTCAACTTATAATAGAGTTGTGAGTAACTTAACTTATAGTTCTAAATAACTCAACTTATAATAGAGTTGTGAGTAACTTAACTTATAGTTCTAAATAACTCAACTTATAATAGAGTTGTGAGTAACTTAACTTATAGTTCTAAATAACTCAACTTATACAATTAAAACATTTCCTAGCAAACAGCTACTTTTCTAATTTAAAGAGGCCAACTTTCGCGGGCGAATGCAACATGTATCCCCCACGCAATCCCAACATGGCTGGCTAATTTTCACACCAGAAGAATCGTGATAAACACAGAAAAATCGAAAACTCTCTGTGTCACTGCTTGGGACCTGCAAGAAGGAATCAAATCCCACGTAAATTGGCTAAAGTACCGCGGAGGAATTGTCACAAAAGTTCCAAAATTGTACTTTTTGTGGCATCTTGACCCCCACACACATAATTTCTAAAAAATGTGCAAGTCCAATATTTTTGTTTATCAATGTGTGTTGCCTGTACAAAAGTAGCTTTGTTCCAAATTCCATATAAATTGGTCGAAACAAGGCTAAGTAACTGATAAAAACTCCTAAAATTATGGGTTTATTTGACCCTTTTGACCCCTAAGATAACCACAAATGGCCATTTTTTGTATGTATATGTAGAAAAATATCTTCGTACTAAATCCCACGTAAATTAGCCGAAATATGGCGGAGTAATTATCAACAAAAAATTATTGCTTTTTGTGGTATCTTCATCCCCTATAATTACTAAATATGGGCAAGTCCGTCATTTTTTCTTTTTTGGACAATATGTGGGACCTGTAGAAAAGTATATTTGTTCCAAATCCCATGTAAACTGGTCAAAATATGGACGAGCAATTCATCAAAATCCCAAAAATTAGACTTTTTTTGTGAGCTCTGATCCCTCCTAAAAGACTCAAAATGGGCAACTCCAACTTACAGGGTCAAAAATCAAACGAGCCCAAAATGTAAATTTTGGGCTCCTGTGCGGTCATATTTACAACAATCAAGAGAAAATTAGCATAAATATAAATGTCCATGCACCCAACGCATTGACTTAAAAAGTTGGGTTTGCCCATTTTGATTCTTTTTAGGGGAGTCGGGGCTCACAAAAAAAGCATAATTTTTTTTGGGGGGGTGGTCAATTATTCGGCCATATTTTGACCAATTTACATATAATTGGGTACAAAGATATATTTTACAGGTCCCACATATTGACAAACAAATATGGTGTACTTCCCTATTTTTAGTAATTCTGGGGGGTC
This sequence comes from Limulus polyphemus, assembly GCF_000517525.1. NCBI lineage: Eukaryota > Metazoa > Arthropoda > Merostomata > Xiphosura > Limulidae > Limulus > Limulus polyphemus. The sequence goes on from NW_013667021.1 coordinate 192,944, forward strand.
AAGATGGTATAAAAAGCATAATTTTATGGTTTATTGACCATTACTCCGCCGTATTACGGTCATTTTACATGGAATTTGATACAAAGATAACTGTTTACAGGTCCCAAGCAGTGATATAGAAAGTGTTATAAATTTTCTGTATTTTCCACGATTTTTCTGGCGTCAAAATTGGCTATGTTAGGATTACATGGCGGAGACATGTTGAATCCGACAACGAGTGTCCGCCTCTTTAATTAGTGCTGCATTTAAGATTACATTAACGATATTCGTAATTATATAATCTAAGTTAGGCGTATGTTTTGCCAACTAAGGTTAAAGACATTAAGTTGTGATGAGTAACATTAAAATATACAGTTAATTACGCCCACCAGGGCGTTAGATAGCAATGGGAACCGAATCCTGAAGGTCGTTTCATTGTTGTTACGAGCTTCAGCGTAAATAATGCTGTGAAATTTTGCCAATATTTTAGGATTTTTAACATAGCTTTTCCATTAACAAAAAGTCACGGTACAATGCGGACCTTTAGATAACGTCGTCGTGCGGATCCAAGAAAATACACCATTTTTTTTACTCTTCAAAAGTTTCCCATCCGCCTTGTTTCTAATCGGATTGAAGTTTCGAAGAAAACAAACAAAAATTACTTAATGTAGCACCTCGTATATGGTGTATATGGTGTTTTCTAGAAATGTCTTCCTTTTTATGTTTTTTTTTTTTTTGGTGAATTGAATTAGACACCCTGTATATTAGACTGTACTGCACTCCGAGGTTATCATCTAATCATAATATATTTAAAAAATCGTTACCAGTATCACGGAATTCACTACTGAAGTTAATGATAATTGGCGAAATGACAAAGAATAAGCTTATTTCCAATCTCACTGTATGAATAATACACCCTGAAAACAAACAAACAAAAACAATCTCACTGTATGAATAATACACCCTGAAAACAAACAAACAAAAACAATCTCACTGTATGAATAATACACCCTGAAAACAAACAA
>NW_013667021.1:194904-203133 GCF_000517525.1 Limulus polyphemus
TATTGTTGGTTAAACAGTTTTATCATTATTCAGATTTATGGAAGTGCTATAATATTGTTGGTTAAACAGTTTTATCATTATTCAGATTTATGGAAGTGCTATAACATTGTTGGATAAACAGTTTTATCATTATTCAGCTTTGTGGAAATGTTATAATATTGTTGGATAAACAGTTTTATCATTATTCAGATTTATGGAAGTGTTATAATATTGTTGGTTAAACAGTTTTATCATTATTCAGATTTATGGAAGTGTTATAATATTGTTGGTTAAACAGTTTTATCATTATTCAGCTTTGTGGAAATGTTATAATATTGTTGGATAAACAGTTTTATCATTATTCAGCTTTGTGGAAATGTTATAACATTGTTGGATAAACAGTTTTATCATTATTCATATTTACCGAAGTGTTATATCATAATAAAGCAGTTGGTTAAATAGTTTATGCTATTTAACAATTATTACATCTAGCGACATTATTTTGTAACACACAATAAACATTATTTCCCTAATATTACCCGCCGTGGACACACAATCAATTATATGGTTTGGAGCTAAAAACAAACAAACAACTTAGTCTTCGTTTAGACTTTGATCTTGTCCTCTTTTGGTTCATGTTCCATTTGGTATTACAGTTCTCATTTCTCTTCTCTCTCTCTCTTTTTTAGCCAATGAGATAGAAGATTACATCTCAAAATATTCCGGCTGATAATGCAGACCTCCGTCAGACTGCCTCTGTTTAATATCTTATATGCTATGTACACTGAAGAGTTAATATATTTGAAACACCAAGAACAACCCCTACACCCGAACATTTCAACCAAACTAGCCACAGTATCTTACATACAATTATGATAAATGGTAAGGGTGGTGTTAAACACGTTAAGACTTACTGATTAGCAGGCCGACATATTCATCATTAGGGTCTAGACCACATGTGCATACAAAAAGCAGCGTGGATAGACAAACTTGTACCTAAAGGTTTGTTTAGGTATTGTTAAATTGCTCTTTACTGCAGTGCTACGGCAAAACACACACATAACCTTCAGAACTCTAACATATATATATAAACAAAACTTTAGACCTCACTAGTATAGTTAAACTTAACCTACATATGTGCGTATTTGTGATCTTTGTTAGATGGTTTATTTTTGTTTCGTGTATTATTTCTATACTAGCAGATGCCTGTTGAAACAATTCAAAAGTAATTTTCATAAAAAATATTCAGAGTGCATATGCAATATGATTGTCTAGTGGGTAATTTACAATCGTCTTATATCATTCCACGTGTTATTTCAATAACGAAAATTGCACTGCGTTTGTTTTTAAGCAAAGGAAACTGGAATACAATACACTGTTGGTAAAATTGTTTGGGTTTTGATTCAATAGGTGCACCTGGCACATTACAGTTCTCAGCTCTGCTAAATAGCCGCTGGATGCCACCATTCCTTGTCATTTTACTGAGCACAAGGAAAAACCGCTACTAAAGTGAATGGGAGATATTTAATTCAATTGAAATCAGTTGAAATCCCTGGTGGGACAACGATAAATCTTCGGATTCAATTCTCCTCGGTGGACATAGCAGATAGCCCAGTGTGGCTTTGCTATAAAAAAACACACACATTTATTTGACACGGCATGCATATAATATAGACATGAAATACATAGACCAAACAACAACAAATACATACTCAAATACGTTCGTCTCTTTATCCATTTTTTCCGTTCATACTTCGATCTTTATAATATTTCTTTCAATCAGTCGATGGAGGAAGTCCCGTTTTTTCGTGAAATTCCCTCACAAAAAGGAACATTTTTGTTCATAATTAATTTTTCCCCAGATTGACCAGACTGCCATATCGATATTGCTATTAATATGAAATATTAGGAATTTCAAAAATGAATAATTTTCCTGTAATTTATATCTGAATCCTAGGAGTCTCTCAAATCATGCGGTAGTTTAAGTTTTTAAATAGTTTGTTTTCGTTCTACGATTGATGTATTAAAAAAAAAGAGTACAGAGTGCATAAGCGATTGTACTCTTTCTTACCTCCTTCTTCGTGTTCACCTAAAGAAAGTTGCCTTTATCGTGATAGGCATATACTCTAAAAATGTAAAAAAAAAAAGTCAGCTCAGAACGTATAATCTCATAGTAAGTTTCGGGTTTAATACACTAGCTTTCACTAATCGGGACACAGTTGTCTAAAGTTGAAGAACCCTGAATACTCTCTTCTTATGAGAAAAATTAAAAAGAGGGAGCGTGCACTAATCATCTCCAAACAAATTTAGCTTAAATTGACGACTTCCTTTGCCGTCAACCTAGTTGCCCTCTACTGGGCATTACCAGACTTAGCTTCTTAATGAGGTAGTACATTTGACATTAATTGAAAATAAGGAGGAAGAACTAACAGTAAAACTAGACAGCTTCAGTGGTCTTTCTTTTGTGCTGCAAAATTAAAATTGGATTAACAAGAAGACAACGATAAATCTTCTTCTTTGTTTTCCTTTTAAAACGATAGAGGGAGAAACACCCTAATTCATTTTAGGAAAGCATTAAAGCTTCTACTGTAGGCAGTAAATTAGTCTCCCACTGGCATAGTGGTAAGCCTTAAATTTACAAAAAAACAACAACAAAAAAAACAAACGGTTTTCGATACCCGTGGTGGGGAACAGTACAGATAGTTTACTGTGTAGCTTTGCGCTTAACAAACAGTTCGTAAATAATTACTAAAATTATTTAAAAACATTAATGTAGTTACTAGAAAGATGTATGAATATATTAATACTAGCTTCACAAATCATACAAAGGCAAAGTTTTAAAAATTTAAATAATTTTTGCCTTAATATATAACGCTCAAACATTTTCCCTTCTTATACTATAAGCAACCATCTGACCAAGAACAAGCTTTCGTAACTTTAATATCAAAGTATTTTGGAAGTCATTCAGGTAATCTTTATAAGTAATGTTTGATACTTGCCTATTTAAACTTTTAAATAATTAAGACATTTTCGGTCTTCCATTATAGAATTTCCAATGTTTAATGACACTATATTTTTAAAATAAGTTGACTGTATTATGTTTAAAATTTGATTAAAAGTACGTAAATTGTAGACATCTTTTTTCCCCATTCGTGATCATTTCCCCCTTTCGAATTAATTTTTAATCAGAATGGACCAATTAATAGGAATCCGGTAAAAATATCTGCAGTGTAAATGATTTTTATCACAAATTTCAGGCCTATTGGTTTCGCCGTTTAAGCCACCAAATAGTGGTTTAAACCGTAACTTTTAAAGTATTGTTTTATATAGGTGGCAACAGATGTCGCCAGTATATAACGATTAATTACACAAGCCTGCGATGGTTTTATTGTCTTGAAATGTTTATATGTTCTACAGTAGTTCCTGTATGCTGAATCCGAAAATGATATCCAGTTTTCTCCACCATGTACAGATTTTTCACAAAACGTCATAAGGCAATAAATAAAAGAAAGACCACAACACGTAGTTTGAGATTAAAAAACGTACATTTCACACAAAAAAATCAGGATGAATAAGGATGCATATTCGTTTGACATAAATGTTCTTCCGTTTTCCTCAGTTTGTTTGTATTTTTAACAAACATAATAATAAAAAATATTCATTGTGGTAAACGAAATAATAATTTGATCTAAGTAAGAGTTTTTTTTTCCTTCCCAACGTGATAGAAAAAAATGAGTATTATTTTCGAAATCTGCGTAGCTGAATTATGGAAAATCCGTTATTAAAACCAAACCAACTTTTATGAAGTTTAAATTCGCAGACCTGTGATATTAGAGTCATAAATCGTTCTGTATAGGTATACAATCATTGGATAACGCAGTCAATTTCGTATTATAAACATTCTATTGTAGGTTATCTTTCTGTAGATTTATGTTTTGTTTCTTTTTTTTTTTTAATTTCGCGCAAAGCTACACGAGGGCTATCTGCACTAGCCGTCCTTAATTTAGCAGTGAAAGACTAGAGAGAAGGCAACTAGTCATCACCACCCACCACCAACTCTTGGGCTACTCTTTTACCAACGAATAGTGGGATTGACCGTCACGATATAACGCCCCGACGGCTGAAAGGGCGAGCATGTTTGGTGTGATGGAGATTCGAACCCGCGACCCTCAGAGTGCGAGTCGAGCGCCTTAACCACCTGGCCATGTAGATTTATATAAAAATTGAACCATAACTGACAAAACATATAACATTTTATTTGTATACTGTAGCGTAAACAAAATGCTTTGAGCCTGAATTACTTATAGAGCTTGGTCAAAAAAGTATACCAAAAAATGCTTAAGAGTATGTGCGAGCCAAAATAGGTGGATAAATTTGAAATCGTGATGTATTTATTGGTTTCCGAAATATCACTTTTATTTAAGCTAGCATTTACCAAATATTTGCTTCTTTTACTGTCGCATCTATCAGTAACTATTCAGAAATAAATCGTTTTATAAAACGTCAATATTTTGAACTAATATTAAAGTTTGCTCTAATACTAACATAACTTGTACACATAACTGGCTGACCAAGATATCTTAGATCAACCTTTCACATTATAAATCATTTCCTGTACATCCACCAGGCAGTGGGTAAGCCTAAGAATCAATGAATGGTGGAAACCAAGAAAACGTGTTTCTGCAACGCGTTAATGTCTTACTGCATTCACAATATCGCGAGAAAAACAAACACACAAACTCAGAAAATGTGCAATTTCAGTTAGGTTGTGTGTAATATATTTTCTTTTGAAGGCTGCTAATGAACACAATGTGAAGTAATATCATATTTTCTTTTGAAGGCTGCTAATGAACACAATGTGAAGTAATACAATAATACCAACCATTTCTAGTCTGGTGGTGATCTGTCTTTGTTAGGTGCAACAAATAAATGCTCTCCTGAAGATGATGCCAAAAAACAGCTTGCCATAAAAAGTTTTAAAAATACGATACAATACTCTCAACCACAGAATGAAAATTTTATTGTTCATGCACCAAACGTATCTATTGACAAAATAAAGGGCATACAGGTTCATATAAATAGCTTTGATTTGGGTTTAAGAAATGTGTGGGTGTACAGAGGCTAAATAACACATACTCACGGGATATGCATGTCCACAAAGGATTAGTAACAACCTCATGGAAACTTGATGGGTGTACAGAGGCTAAATAACACATACTCACGGGATATGCATGTCCACAAAGGATTAGTAACAACCTCATGGAAACTTGAGACTTATAAAAGTTAACTAATCCTCATCCATGGAATATGTAGGACTTCACAGAGCCAGTAACACCTGCTCACAGGATATACAGGCCAACCAGATCTGAGTAACAACTGCCCAAGGAATGCACAGGTTGGCAAATTTAGCCTTGAAAAGGAACAACAAAATTAGGTCAACCATCTTGGAATATAATGGCTTTGGTAAGTCTGTCAGGTACACAAATACTCTATATGTTAACAGTTTTTAAAGGGGTATCTCTTGCCGCCAGATAAGTGTCTACCAAAAGCACGACACACTATACTAGCTAAGACAATGCTCAGATTGGCTGAGTATAACATGTATGCTAATCAGAAAGAAAAATTTCTTGTTGAAATCAACCACAGTGAAGTAAATGTAGCAATAAAACTTAGCACAGTTATGTTGAATCTAGCATTTGTAGGAGTTAAGCCGAAGAATGAAGGTGTGACTTAACCATTTCTCCTGGCTAGGAGACTTAAATTTGAGAATAGTTGTGGATATTTAATAACATCATAATAATGTCTTCCTTGTCTATGTAAACCATTTGAATGTATTATTTTAAGAGAACAGATCAGACTACCCTTTGCATAAAAAAGGCAATATTAAGACATTTTAAATCATGATAATATATATATACATACACACACATAATTATTTATTCTTCAGTATCAGAATTAGCAAATTAATACATACTTATAGAAATATTCACACAAATGTATAACTTATTAAGAATATATACTTTACAAAGCTTTCTTTACCTATGCAGAGTAAGGATATTATCAATAACAATATTTTAAACATTTTCCACGGGCAATTTACACACTGAAAATAGTACCAGGCAACTTTTTCTAAATTTCAAAAATTAAGAAATGTTCACTCACTTTCTGGTGGTCGCGAGGAACAACAGAATACTGTCACTCAAGTACGGATGTTTAATTTTAACTTGTTTTATCTTTTAAATAAAAACAGGTGTTCAACGAAAGGCTCATGTAAACACGTGATTTTCTTTTAATTTCACCCTCCCAGTTATGGTACTATATTTCTTTTTTTTGGTACGATTGAAAATTAAGTTTAAGTAAAAAAAACTTGCTATTATCATTGCTTACAATCTACATCTTATTCTAATATCTTTTATGAGAAAATCACACTGTTCACATAATTAGTGCAATAATTATTTTGCAAGGTTTTTTTTTTTTCTTAATTATTCTTTGTTTGGTGACACCCTTAACAACTTGCCATGACATAAAGTTTGGGAACCACTGATTTAGAGATATCCAATTGATTTGATTAACTGAATTTATTTGGCATTAACTCAAATCAACGATCTTAAGATACTGGACAACAGAAAATGGATCTGTACCTGTCAAAAGTAGCCTTAAATTACCATTAAAAATCAAATCTTCACTTCCTTACGTACATACTTACAATATTTAAAATCTAACAACAGTGATACTTACAGAAACAGAACTTAATATTTTTTAAGAACAGGCACTGTCATTTATACCTAAGCACACAAACGAGGAAAGTTAAGAAACTCAGTGTCACTCTGTGTCTTCCACATTCTCATGGCCTTATTTTAGGAAATACCAGACAAACATGGAAGTGAAAATATAATGTCTTTAGTATACACAATAAAAATGAATTCACGGTTTTCAACAAAAAAAAAAACGAACTACATACAGTTATTTACAGTCTATAAATTTCAATCCTAACACAACAAGAAGTTAACTTTAAATAATTCCCTTTTATTAACGAATTAATTACGGACATGCAAGTACGAGAATGGCGTAAGAGTTGTCGATGTTTTTTTGAATGTTGCACAAAAGTATGTGAGGGATATCTGCACTACCTGTCTCTAATTTTGAGGTGTTAAAGTAGAGGGAAGGTGGCAAGTCAACACCACCCACTGCCAATTCGTGGGCTACTTTAATTGAATAGTGAGATTTGATTTGGTTCCAAATTGTGGATTGAGAGTTTTTTTTATTTTCGGTGGTATCGGGAAGTAAATCCATAGTTTGGCACACTAACTACTGGGCTGTAATAAGTACTAAGAGTAGGCTGATTATAAACTGTGTATTTAAATGTATATTTACACAAAATATTAATTTAGAGAAAAAAATGCATAAGTCCACAGCAAGTTTTGTGGTAATATAAAGAAAAAGATACCTTGTGTGTGTGTGCTTTGAGTAACAAAATATTAATGACAGCATTTGTATGTCATAACAGTAAGCTTATAAATACCTATTTTCTAATCATAAATATTTCTGCTATTAATTATTAAATTTTATACACATATACAGATATTAAAACTCTATGCTTACTATTAGCTAATTAGACTAGCCTTTCTAAATTTCAAAAACTTCTTATATTTCACACAGCCAGGAAGACAGAAAAAAAAAGTATACAGGTTTTTTTAATGGACAGTTTGATGGTGAAGCGTTATAGGGATGAAATTTTAATTCATTTATTTGTAGCAGGTAAACATCAATGGACAAAAATGTTGTTGTTTGTTATAAAAGAAAGGGAGGGAGACTTTATAAAAGTTTTTCTATGGACAGTTTGATGGTGAAGCGTTATAGGGATGAAATTTTAATTCATTTATTTGTAGCGGGTAAACATCAATGGACAAAAATGTTGTTGTTTGTTAAAAAAGAAAGGGAGAGAGACTTTATAAAAGTTTTTCTATGGACAGTTTGATGGTGAAGCGTTATAGGAATGAAATTTTAATTCATTTATTTGTAGCAGGTAAACATCGATGGACAAAAATGTTGTTGTTTGTTAAAAAAGAAAGGGAGGGGAAACTTTATAAAGGTTTTTCTATGGACAGTTTGATGGTGAAGCGTTATAAGGATGAAGTAATGGCTGGAGACGGCTTGAATGGGTAATGAAGAAAAACTTTAATATAAGTTTAACATAACAGCAAATGTACAACGTTTCGACCTGATGATGACAAAAATTTGTCGAAACGC
>NW_013667021.1:204100-209546 GCF_000517525.1 Limulus polyphemus
TTTTTACTTCATTACCCTTCAAGCCGTCTCCAGCCATTATTAGTCTCAAAGTGGGTTCCTCGTCATCGAATAGGGATGAAATGTTAGAAGGTGCACACCATGTTCTATCATTTCATTGCCAGGTTGATCTTCAAAAAAACCTTCATCAACTAATCACCACCCACTAATTGTATCAGAAATTAAATAATTTATTGATATATTCTTTACATAACATTTCTAACAGAAGAACTCCGATTATGAATTGAAACAGTTTAGTTTATTTGCACGTTACAATGTGGTTGTCTGTGGATAAAAGAATAAGACTTCTCTAGTTTTAATGACAGATAACGCATACGACACAACTGAAAATAGTAGCTAACTACTAGGTGGGACATGACAAGGAATGTCTGGAGAGCAATAATCTAAACATTATCATTTATTTTGTACAAACTCTTTCATAGTTAGTGATTCGGAATTTATCATTTCAAGTTTATTATTACCATATACAACGGCACCTAAAGAACAAATAATAAACACGGTAAAGGATGATGAAACACCATAAATAATACAAAGGAAATAGGTTTTTGTAACCTTCAAACTTTCTCGACAACCAGCATATCAAAAAAATTTTATCTGGAAGAGATGATCAAAATTTTAAAGTAAAAACTGGTTTTGTATGTTGTTTAAGTCAAAGAGAATAATTTTTTTGCAAAGACACCATCCTTTTCATCATAATCTACATTAAAATATATATATACATTTTTCATTAAACCTTCTAACATTAATAAAGATTCTATTGAGCAGCAGACAGCATAATTAATTACAAGTCTAATAAAAAAAAAAGAGGTTTTCTATTATCAGCAATTTTTTTTTAGGATTGTCAATAAGACTTCTGAATAAGATCTGGGTAAAATTTTATGAATTACACTCCCAAGTTTCTGTATTTTAATCTCAGACATCATTTCATGCTCACTGGGATAGGAAAAAAAATAGTTACAATACTCAATTAATTTCTCCTCTGCCGACGAGGAATATCTTCAACCACTAGGCAATTGCAGACGATGTCGTACACTGCACGGTTATGATTGAAGAAAAACACCGTTAAGCTTGCAGGGAAAAAGAAGGCCATGGAAAAATTCTTGACGAAGGAACGAATAAATGACCTAAGAGGATAGAAACAAGAATGTTCAGAAAATAGGGCAAATAGCAAAACAATGTTTCCATTGTTTATAATTTAAATCATTGTATCTTGATATCCATTTTTAGTTTTATGACAGTGATACAGCTCTTAAAGGTCTTATACAACCATAGAGAGCATAATTTAAACAAGTTGGTATCACTGAAGTTACGCACACACGATTCATCCACACAAACTGTGTGTATCATAACACAAAATCATACTGGCAGTTATGTTAATAACTTTATAAGTTTAACTGAAATTAAGTTATTTACATTATTCAATTCCATAACTGCACCTGTATAGGGAGTGTCATACATACATAACTGTAGATGTGCTACTCGTTTCATAAATGTAACTGTATTGTAACACAAACATATATATTCCACCTAGTTTATATCACACACATAAATAATCCCAGTTGTATTATGTTTGTTTGTTTACTTTTAGAGCAAAGTCACACTGGGCTATCTGCTATGTCCACCACAGGGAAATGAACCCTGAATTTCAGTGTTGTAAGTCCATAGACTTATGCTGTCCACCAAGGAGACAGTTGTGTTACGTTAAAAAAACATAACTAATGTAACTTTAGTTGTGTGCTTCAAAAACAAAACTCCAGCTGTATCGTGTCACACAAGCATGACTAAAGTTTAGCCGATCATGATATACAACCATAAACATGAATTAATTAAACAATCAAACAGCATTTAAAGTTGAAATGTGTCAGAACTTTAAGAACTTGTATATGGTAAAATAAGATAATAAAGTAAAATATAACCAAATACAGCTTCAATAAAATGTAATATTCTCTGACTTGTAAAGAAAGAACATGCACAACTGTAAGTCACTCAAAAAACATCACTAATCCTGATCCAAAAATCTTGTTTTATTTTGTGTTTATTTTGAATTTCGCGCAAAGCTCCACGAGGGCTATCTGCGCTAGCCATCCCTAATTTAGCAGTGTAAGACCAGAGTGAAGGCAGCTAGTCATCACCACCCACCACCAACTATTGGGCTACTCTTTTACCTACAAATAGTGGGATTGACCGTCACATTATAACACCCCACGGCTAAAAGGACAAGAGTGTCTGGTGGGACGGGTAATCGAACCCGTGACCCTCAGAGTCAGACTGAGTCGAGCGCCCTAACCACCGGGCCATGCCAGGCCCTTTATTTTGTGTAACACAGTGATTTTTTTTCTTCCTAATTTTCTTTGTACTAGATTTTGGAAACTCATATGTAATGTTATACTTAAAAAAATAAAGAATTTATCACTGTGAAAGAAACTTAGGAAAGAGCAGATTTTTCTCTCTCTTTCTTGTGTTTGAAATATAACCCTCAATGTGAATTCCAAATAAGCTACTTTCACAGTTTTTTTAAAATAAATAAAAAATAGTCAGGAGATATGATAAAAGAAAATACGTGCCTGACATATCAAATATTGGTAGAATATTTTTAGTTTATTGGTTTTTGAGTAGAACCAATATCTGGTTTATTAAAACAATGAACGCGTACAAACGGTACAAGAATTAAAACTTCTATCTCTTTACTTTTTCTCATTTTTGACCATAATGCATTTTCATGAAGTTCATCCACTTTCAACATCATGTTTTGCATTGTTTTATATATATGCTCATTAGTATTTGGGACATACCTGTCCATACTGGATAAAAATAATCACACCAGTGACTAGCTGAGAATTGTCCTTCGAACTATATTAACTGAGTGAGGTCAATGTTAGAGAATTTTACCTACATTATAACGGTGTTTTTTTATGTCTTCAAGAGTGGAGAAAAACCTTTTTTTTAACACGTTTTTTATGACAAAAATAGTGTTTGCGGTTATCTACTTTTTCAGATATATCTATCACTGGGCAGATAGTGATACAAAACTTCTAATGAGAAAATAAATGCTCAAACTCTATAAGATTTTTTATACTCTTAAGTCTATTTTATAGTGGTCTGATGAGAGCTTGTTTAGGTTTACAGACATTCTTGATGTTTACGGTAATAAGATTTGGTCTACGTAAACATTAGACTCTTGACTATATATCGAATGTCTTAAAATGATACGCTGCAACCAAAGAAAGGTTTTAACATTTGGATGAAGATATAATTAACAAAGATTTACATGTGCTTAACCTCTGTTTATCAGCATGGGTACCTGGAGATTTTCACCAAATTACATATTCACTAAGGTGAGTAAATTTTGCTCCACTGCCGTATAACAATTGAAATTAATGTTAAGGTTGTTTTTTTCACACATCACGGATATATTACTTAATCAAGACATACATACAGTGCATACATAACTTTGCTCGTATGTTTGTGCCTGTCTGTTTGTTGCTGAGCACAAAGCTCCATAACACGCTAATTGTGCTGTTCACACCAATGGTGTCGAAACTCAATCTTACCACTTGGGGGGGGGGGGTATGTGTACTTACTAGTGGTAAAAGACAATAAATTAACAAGAGGACTAAAAATAAAAGCATTTATACAATATTAGTATATTTGGTCATTAAATTATTATTTTCAGTCATTAAAACATTACTGCATACAAAATACACAATACAGGTTGGAGATATATATAACAGACTTTACCATCCAAGCCCTATATCACCAGCAGGGATGACCCTTATTCTGTCATTACCCAACTCCTCAATAACTTGACAAGATACCACTCTTAATCCAAAGACACTTTTCCCAGGAGTAGCTCCACCTGGAACTCCAGATCCATGATGGAGACAGACAATCTAGTTCAGGATAATATTCAATGAGACGAAACTTCAATAAATGTACAATACATGACTGGCCAGATACATGACGACCAGTAATATTTGTCTTTTTGTAAACAGATTCACTGAAAAGTAGTGACAATAAAAGGATTTCTTGCAGAGTGACAAGAATACAAAGAATGTTGTGTAACTCGTTTGCCTTTGGCAATCAAACTACAAAACACTACTAAATGTAACTGAAAATTTTCATTTTTTTACTCTACTTTTCATACATACATATCCAGGTGATATTATCTCTAATAGTATTGTTCCATGAAAATAAAATACAAACAAGCTGAGAAAAATTATTAGATTATGTACTAAAAAAAAAATAACACAAACACTCATATTACCAAGTCTTTGCAATTCTAAGCTTACAGGAAACTATAAGCTTTTGTTTAACTTTCAGTTATCTCTAATGATGTTCTAGTATTTTAATACACTATATGTTCTACAGTGTTGTTCAGTAAACCCTTTTAAAGTATACATATAATAAGATAAATACACACAAAATATTCATGGCATCACACTAACATTGAATATCGTAAGTAATGTTATCTCTATTTTTTTTAAATTCATGTGCAGAATGAATTTTTTCATGTGCACCAGTATTAAGGCAATATGCGGATGTGTGCTACCAGTTTTCTTGGGGGGGGGGTTTAGTTCATAGACCCTATTGGATCATTAGTGCGCTTTGCAATGCTACCAGTTGGTTATTTGGGCTTTAGGCCTATCGACTGCCAGGGTTATTAAAGCTGTCAACGTGTTGAGAAGACTCCTCACCATTACTGAGGATGTGTGCATCTGGAATAATGAAGTGTGCGGCACTTGATTGGTTGTTTTGCAGCCACTCAGCTGCACAGCTCAGAGGAAACACTGATCATAAGTAATGTAACGGTACAACTTAAAATAACTTTTAATAAGTATTGACAATGCCATCAGATTTTTAAAAAAATTCTCAGTTAGAAAAATTATTACAAATCAAGGTGTTTTCATTACATATCGTTGGTGCTACAGTACCTCTATATTACAAACTTATACAGTAAAGACTGGGGGCTTGATTACACATAGAATCACTGTTCCTAGACAAGTAAACTGAACTGAAATTATAACACTATACTACTTTATTTTTTATTATACATTAAGTACAGTTTTAGATGAATAAATCTCAGATGAAAAAAGTTTAATTTGGGGGGGGGTGAGAGAAAAGGGGGAATTTCCTTTGATTTTCAACTAATAATATTAATCATGCTTACAGGTTGATTTGATGTTTGTCATACTGGAGGGATTTACACATTTAGATAAAAGGTTTTGAAGAAATGACCTCTATACTCTAGATATATAATGCAGAATTTTTTATTTTAACCAACGTTTCACCTTTGGGGCCTCATCAGAGTTAATATACACAGCTGTTTGATATTAAACCGTTGTGTGTATATTAATCCTGATGAAGCCACGAAGGCGAAACATTGGTTCAAATAAAAAATCCTTTTATATATATATATATATATATATAT